>NW_025549284.1:132500-140000 GCF_905237065.1 Salmo salar | reverse complement strand
GGCACTCCAAGGCTCAACACCATGCCTGCATCCTGTTGGAGATGAAGGAGGACGGGGACGCTAGGAGAGAAGACGCCCCGCTCGGATGAGCTGGAAGCAGGAGCACCGGGTGAGTCTCCTGTTTTTTGTTATTTTGGGTTAAATTGCTGAATTGAGGGTTGTTTATTTATAATTACACATTCTGTAAATTTTTAGTTTAAATGTGTGTTTGAGGGACTTTGGTTAAGAGGAGTATGTTTTTTTTGTTTTAAGGGGTGGGTTTTGATGTTTGTTTTTACAGGAGGTTCAACTGAGGGATGGAGGGATGTCATCAGGTTTAGTAGGGAGTAGATATGGGGAGTCAGTTTGGGGTATAGGTCCATTCAACTGGTGATTTGTCGGGGAATAGGGGAGGTGAAGGTAGAGCAGACAGTTTTGTTACAGGGGAGGGTTTTGGGGTAGATATCACGTTAAGGGATTATGCAATATAGAATAGTGAAAAAGAAGAGAGCCACAGGTGGCGGCAGACAGAGGAGATGGTGATCGTCCCGTCGTTTCCTGTGTGTCACAAATAGGCACTGGTGATAGGTGGACGCACATAGATTTAGGTTAGTGATATAGTGCAGGCGTTTAACACAATGGGCTTGCCATGGTCTGCTGAGGATATTCGCACACTACTCATGGGTTTGCTGGTTCTGCTTACGGCGCAACTCTCGTTGCGCCGAGGTTCGATTATATTTTTTCATCTAGGTCTTTGTCAGTTGTCTGGGCGGTTGTTGCCTGTGTTCTTCTCAGGATCACGACGGGCCTGCAGGTGGGGCCAGTCTGGCCTCTTCTCGGTAGGGGGCATCGAAATTAGATCGGGACAAAGTTGAGAGCAAGTCATTGACGCCTTTTGGTTTTTCGCTGAAGGCTCTGTCCACAGGGTGTTAGATGGTGGATTGCTAAGGTGGTGAATAGGCTGACACAGGATAGCTGTGTGAGGACAAAAAGGAGAAAGGAGGGAGTGCAGGATCGTATCCAAAGGTTGATTGAACTCGAGTACGCAGGCAGGCAACCTCGCGGGTCACCTGACTGGGAGAGACATATTAGCGCCTGAAGGCGCAGCCAGGGAGTTGCAGTGAGCCGAATGCCTGAAGCTCGGAGCGTATGATACGGCTTTCAGAACATAAATGAGACTTGTTCCGCCATGTTCTGCTTTCTCTGTTAGGCCAGACAGAGAGGAAGATAACAGATGGAAGAGGGAAGAAGATGGTATAGTGAGAAAACTCGGAGGAATGTTCAAGACAACTGATCATTTCCTGCAGGTTTGTTTAAGGAAAAGGAAATAGATGTAGAGCAGGAAATGTGTTTAGAATTTGTCCTGCGATTGCCGGAGGACATTAGAGATGTGATGGAGGCTCAGATCTCCTCAAGAGGTTGAGAGTGCTCTCAGGAGGATGGGAAAGGAAGGAAGCCTGGGATGGATGGGCCAGTCGCCGAGTTTTACCCCTCAAGTTTTGGGGGATACTTGGACCAGTGGTCCTTGAAGTTCAGCGCCATCTCTGAGACGGTCCCAAGATCAATGGCTGTTATGTGCTGTCACTTTGGCGTTAGCTGTAGCAACAGACCTGGGCACCGGCGCGGCCGCTGACCGCGTTGCAGCGTGAGACTATAAGCCGACAGCAAAGGTCTTAGCGGACCGGTTACGCACAGCCTTCTCACGCCGCCCATGCGAGGATCAGACGGCGGGTAGAGGGTCATTAGGTGTGAACCCAGCGATCAGGGACTCATCGCCGGGTAGGAAGACAGAGGGCTGCCTTTAATGGTAGTTACTGGATCGCATGGAAGCTCGATCACGCGTGGGAATAGATCATTTCTATCTGGTGGTGTTAGGCAGATTAGATTGTGAAAAAGTTGAGCAGGATGGATCCGCATTTTGCCAGTCGATAAGCCGGGTCAGCGAATAGTCACCAGGTGATGTTTTGACCTCTGCCTGGGGTCAGCAGGTCTTCGCCTCGCCTCCCCCTTCTGCCTGCGTTGCTGGAGCCTCTGGGGCTGCCATTGTAAGCGCATTATGCGGAGGGTTTATTGATCCCGAAGTGGCGGTCTCCGTCAAGCTGCCGCACGCCGACGGCTGCCGATCCTTGCTGCTTTGCAAGGACTCGCCGCCTGACAAATAGTCCCTGCCATTATTAGACTTCACCAGCCGCCGCTGCTCTAACCACGCCAAGTCTTCCGCGCTTTTCGAAGATGGAGTGGTAGGACGGATGTGCCCGGAGGTTATCTCTCGGGCGGCCCTGAGGATACCGGGGTCCATTTTGAGACCGCCCAGCGACGCTGAACTGAACATGGGCATCGCAGTGGTACAGAAGAAGCTAGCCAGACAGGAGGGCTAGGTCATATCTTTTTAGGCAAGGTCCTGGTTTCAAGGTGATGATTGCCATTCTATTGTATTTATGACACTTACCCACATTGCCGGTTGTTCGAGGATATCTCAGGAGGCTGGTGTTTGTGTCTGCGGGTGGTGGAGGCATATGGGTCGTGCTTTGTGTTACCTGTGATGCTCTGTCCCATCGGGGAGGTGGAAAGGGGGCACCACATCTCCCTTGCCGGATGCAATTTTGTTTTTTGTTGACGGAGCTTGCTCAGCCAGTACCAGCACCCGGTCCGGTTACTCTCCGCGGTGTTCTTCTCGTATCAGGCGCAGGCTGCACGGTGGTTCATCATCGGTCCTCGGCGGAACAGTTGCCGCGGGCATTGGCCATGCGGCCGGGCGGCTGGCGCACACCCGAGGTTGAAGCTGTCGGTAGGCTTTAATTGCTGGCACCTGCACGAGGAGTGCGTCAGACGGGCAGTGTTCAGCACCTGTAGTGGGCATCCCGCCGTGGTTCGTGAAGGAGCGTAAGGGTCTGGACAACAGGCTCAAGGACCTGAATTGCTGAGCTCACAGTGCTCTTGCCGGGTGCGCCCACCATGTACCGGTATTGGGGCTACGATCTCACCTGCCCAAGACTTTCTTGTGGCAGGAGTGAGACCGTGCGCCATGTCTTTGGGGACTGTGCCATTGGTTGAGTAGTATGGGCAAAGCGCACGGTGTTATGCCAGGAAGGGTTAGAGGTGATTTGGTAATAATCCTACACAGGCCTGTAGAGAGAGGTGTAGGAGAGCGAGGACTTGGATAGATAGGTTTCCTGCTCTGGCTTCTCATGAGCCCTTAAGAGGGGCTGTGGAAGCCAGGCAGAATATGGTCAAGACAGGGAGAGATTGGGGTGATGATAGGAGGAGGGTGGAAGGAGATTTGAGAGGAGTGATTTAAGAGGAGGAGAAGTGGGGCAGCACTGCTCTGGGAGAGATGAAGGGGATTAGGTCAGGCTATTTAGAATAGGATGAGATGGAGTTAGTATGTAGGATGACGGGGAGATGATGCTCCTGAGTTATTGTTTTGTGGTTTTTGCTTTATAAATTAAAATACCATTATTAATTGATTTTGAATGAATTATTGTAAGATGAATGGTATTGAGAGTAATAAATTATTTTTCTTAAAAAAAAAAATTGTTCTTATCAGTTTAATATTCGATACGCTCCCATCGGGACTACATATTAAAATGATTTTTCGAACAGGAGTCGAAAATGCCGTTTCATGGAATAGTTCCTTCCACGATCAATTCGCATTATAGCAATTCTCCGAATGGCAAACACTTTTCCCATTGTCATGAAAGAAACACACCAAATTCTTATGTAAAACAGCTAGCAGAAGAAGAGAAGGAATGAAAAAGAAGAATTGTCCAAACTGAAACAGTGCTAAGCTCCCTTCATGGGGGTTATCCCCTGTTTCTCAACATTTTACTTAAAAAAAAAAAAAAAAAAATACATTGGCCAGGGAGGTGTGGTGTGTGTGTGGTGTGTGTGTGTGTTTTTGAGCTCCCTCAAAAATACAACTACTTCACCAGGATTGTTTGTGTGTGTGTGTGTGTGTGTGTGTGTGTGTGTGTGTGTGTGTGTGTGTGTGTTTTGAGTCTCTCTCAAAAATACAATCACTTCACCAGATTGTGTGTGTGTGTGTGTGTGTGTGTTTTGAGCCTCAAAAATACAACTACTCACCAGGATTGTTTTGTAGTGTGTGTGTGTGTGTATGTGTGTGTGTGTGTGTGTGTGTGTGTGTGTGTGGCTTTTGAGGCCTCTCCAAAAAGTGGGCCTACAATCACCACCAGGATTGTAGGTGTGGTGTGTGTGTGTGTGTGTGTGTGTGTGTGTGTGTGTGTGTGTGTGTGTGTGTGTGTGTGTGTGTGTTTTTGAGCCTCAAAATACAATCACTTCCACCAGGATTGTGTGTGTGTGTGTGTGTGTGTGTGTGTGTGTGTGTGTGTGTGTGTGTGTTTTGAGCCTCTGTAAAATTCACTGGAACTGTCAATTATGACTGTGTGTGTGTGTGTGTTTGAGCCCCAAAAATACAATCACCTCCACCAGACTGTTTGTGTGTGTGTGTGTGTGTGTGTGTGTGTGTGTGTGTGTGTGTGTGGTGGTGTGTGTGTTGAGCCTCTAAAAAATAACTATTTCACCATGACTGTGTGTGTGTGGTGTGGCAGGTGTGTGTGTGTGTGTGTGTGTGTGTGTGTGTGTGTGTGTGTGTGTGTGTGTGTGTGTGTGTTTGAGTCTCAAAAATACAATCACCATTCAGATTGTTTAGTGTGTGTGTGTGTGTGTGTGTGTGTGTGTGTGTGTGTGTGTGTGTGTGTGTGTGTGTTTTTGAGCCCCCAAAAATACACCACTTGACCAGGATTGTGTGTGTGTGTGTGTGTGTGTGTGTGTGTGTGTGTGTGTGTGTGTGTGTGTGTGTGTGTGTGTGTTTTGAGCTCCCAAAAATACAATCACTTCACCAGGATTGTGTGTGTGTGGTTTTGAGCCTCTAAAAATACAATCACTTGGTTCAGGATTGGTCTGTCTGTCTGTCTGTCTGTCTGTCTGTCTGTCTGTCTGTCTGTCTGTCTGTCTGTCTGTTCAGACTTTTACCCACAGCCTCTAAAAACTTGGAAGAGGTTCAGACCACCACAATCTGCCCAGAGCGGCACCGTGGTGTTCTTGGCCCACCTCTGACTTCCATACGACCTGGCCTCTTCTTCACACGCACAGCCTTTCGCTTTACCAAAGACTCTCCGTGGAGGAACACCACGAGTTCAACGATTTTTGAAGGGCTTTGTTTGGCAGTGATTCTGCATTCTGTTTCAAGAGAAATTGACAGAGACAGACTTGAGATTCTTGTTTGTATGCTTGACTTAGGCTGGCTGGACCTGACCATGATGCCCACCAAAGTAGTCGTCATACTGAGTTCAAGCCCGACGATGACTGGGTGTATTTGCCGGGCATGAACAAATAGTCGCACTAGGATGAAGAGCAGACCACCTGACGATTAGCCGACTTTTAAAAACACACCGCTCACAGCCAGGAAGAAGAAGTATGAGGAGGACAACTTTGCCAAACCGATGATAGTTCATTGAGAATTTGGGACCAAGTATGAGGGTCACTCAGGTTATCTTTCTCGGCCTTTTGGCCCAGACTGCAGCACCGAGGTGCCCCAGAGTCGCTTTGGTCGCGCGTCGAGCAGAGGGCGTATTTTTGTTTTAGTTGACAGAATCTTTGGGATTCTATCGACAAGGTACTTGGGTTTTTCTTCTTTTGAAAGAGAGCAAGAGCAATATCGAGTGCGTCATTCTCGGGAGGATGGCACGAACACTACGGTGAGCACGCCGTCCCGATTGACTGCCAACACTATACGCTTTGCATGGAAGGAGAAAGATATAACCTGGGAAGGGAGGTGATCGAAGCGACCCTGCTGATGGGAGTGCCACTAGTAAAGGATGTTTTTTATTTCAGGAGAACCTTGAGGTCGCCATTATTTAATGCTTATACAGAGAGGAGAAGTTACAATGGTGAAAATAGTCATGAAGGTGAGTGCTAGAAGTGGAGAAAAGAGAGGCCCATGTGTCAATATATGGTGAAAATGGTGAAGAATAGTTTTTAGGTTGGTAAATAAAGCATTGTATAACCTATGTAAAGGACGAGACGTGAGGTCTTTCCTGGGAAATACATGGACAATATATATCCTCAGCTTATATCTCGGCGATCATTGACGGAACGGGAGGAGAGGTTTTCAAGCTCTCCAGAGGATCCGAAGGCCTGGAGGGCTGTTTTATCCCTCTCCGGCTATGTTCTCCTGGGGCTGACCGGGACGCGCATTATGCCCGCCAGCCTCCGCTTGTGTGCGCTGTGGCCTATGGTCACATCTCGCCGGTGCGGCACAAAGAAGTGCAGGTATTGTGATTCATGGCACGAGGCAGGGACTGTGACGCGCCAAGGTGGCATGTCACGGTGTATGTTAACGCACCTGTGGCGTGAATGCCTGCACAGAGGCTCACACGTCAGGTGGCTGGGAGCGAGAGCCGGGATGGGTAGAAGAGGAGGGACAAAGAGCCAGGAACAGGGATTTGAGGAAAGGTGACGCACAAGGGAGTGGTTGAAGGAACGAGGTGAGAGCAGAAGAAGAAAAAGGAAGAAGTGACACAGGAATCGGAGGGGCGAGGCTGAAGGAGAGGAGAGCAGGAGGCATGAAGGAGAGAATAGACAGGAGGAGGAAGGGAGATAAGAGTGAGGGGTTTGAGTAAGACATGGAGAAGGAGACTTGAGGAAGGAAACAGAGAGGGAAAGGGAGATAGAGAAGACGGCGGTGGAGAAGAAAGAGACAGAAAGGAAGGAGACAGGAAGAAGGTGGTGGAGAAGAAAGAGACAGAAAGGAAGGAGAGACAGGGAAGAAGGTGCAGGAGAAGAAAGAGACAGAAAGGAAGGAGACAGGCAGAAGGTAGTGGAGGAAGAAAGAGACAGAAAAGGAAGGCTGAGACAGGAAGATGGTGGAGGAAGAAAGAGACAGAAAGGAAGGACAGGGAAGAAGGTAGAGAAGAAAGAAACAGAAAGGGAGTGAGAAAGAGAAGGCAGTGGTGGAGGTGTGAATCAGTAGGAGTGAAGGAGTGAAGGAGTGGGGGACAGTGAAAGAGGTGAGATCATCAGGAGGAGCGAGGAGATGCGGTGGGGGCTGTGGTTTATCAACAGTGAACTAAGCGTAGAGACTGACGGACTGAGAAAGGATGTTCCCTGGCTGTGCCCTCCACCCATAAAGAGGCCAAAGAAGGGGGATGAATTTGGATGTTGAGAAGAGCAGTGGAGAAGGGGTGGGGAAGGGCAGATGGAGAGGTTGCAGGCCCTGTGGGCCCTCTTCTTCGTAGCCCCACACCCTGGCAGAGCTGGACCCACTTGCATGGCTGGTGAATGGGGAATGGAGAAGGAGAAAGCCTGCTTGGGGACATAAGGCCTGAGCCGGAGCCCTGAGGAGGGGGTGTAGATTGAGTGGGGGCAGACACAGAGTGGTGCCGGTATTACAGGTTTGAGGAGAGGGATGGCGGCCGACGGGGGAGCGCTTCAGGAGGGAGAGGGTGTCCCATTATCGGGACAAAGAGTTTTTCATGATTTTTGGTGTGGCTTTGTTTGTAG
>NW_025549284.1:0-125000 GCF_905237065.1 Salmo salar | reverse complement strand
CGGCTGACCGACCGGCGTATTTTTTCCACTCAAAGTAGTCGCTCGGGCAATTGAGTTCAAGCCCGACGATGACTGGTGTATTTGCCGGGCATTGAACAAATAGTCGCACTAGGATTAAAGAGCTAGTGACCTAACGACGCATTAGCGACTTTTAAAAAAACACACCCGCCTGTCACCAGGGAAGCGTTGGGTGAGGAGGAGCCAACTTTTGCCAAACCGATGAGGTCTGCCGAGGCCCCGGGACCGGCGGGTGCAGGGGTCAATTTGTGGGTTATCGCTTCGGCCTTTTGGCTCAGATCAAGCTTGGTACCGAGGTGCCCCAAAGCCCGCTGAGCCAAAAGGTCGAAGGAAGGCAGGAGGGAGGAAAGTTTGTTGTTTTGGTATTTGGATTCACGGTTGGTTTATTTTGCCGCTCTTTTTCAGTTTTTCTTTTTGGAAGAAAGCGGAGGCGAGTGCGCCAATTTTCTTTGCGGAGATGGCGCAGGCTTCTACATGGAGGCCAGTCCCTAGGATGGGGCTGGCGAATACGGTGCGGTTTGCCTGGAAGGATAAGGCGACGGAGCCAATTGGCAGAGATGAGTTTGGGAGGACCATTTTGATTGAGATCCTTGGACTGACGGTGGAGGATGTGTTCTGCCTCCAAGACAACCCTTTGGAGGGGGCATACGATGTGGCGCTACACACTGAAGTGAAGCACGATGACGTTCTCAGAAGGGCGAGAGAAGTGCAAGCAGAGAGGCCGGTGTCTCATTACTTGGTGACCAGCTTGGCGAAGAGTAATTTCAGGGTTGTGAATGTGAACATTTACAACCCTTACGTGAAGGACGAGGAGGTGAGGGCCTTTCTGGGGAGATACATGGATAGTGTCTCCTCAGGAAGGCACCTCAAGGATTCTTTGGGTTTTTGGACCGGGAGGAGGGGTTTCCAGGCCCTCCTAAGAGAGGACCCAAAAGGATTGGGTGGATACCTCCATCCTCCGGCGATGTTCTCCCTGGGGGCTGACAGGGGGACGTTGCATTATGCCCGTCAGCCTCCGTACTGCAGGCGTTGTATGGCCTACGGCCACGTCCTCGCCTCGTGCAGCATAAAGAAGTGCAGGTATTGTGGATCTGCAGAGCACGAGGCGAGGGACTGTGACGCGCCGAAGGCATGTCACAGGTGTGGCATGCTGACGCACCTGTGGCGTGAATGCCCGGCGCGTCAAGGGTCACACGCGTCTGCAGCTGGGGGGGGAACGAGAGCCGGGGATGGGGGTAGAAGGAGGGACCAAGAACTGAGTACTGGAACAGAGGGAGCGGACACACGGGTGGAAGAGGAGGAGCAAACGGAAGCGGGAGGAGAAAAAGAAAAAGAAGACAACAGCATAGTGGAAACGGAAGGGCAGGAGGCTGAAGGAGAGCAGGAGGAGGAAGGAGACAGGAGAGTGAAGGGGCCAGAGAAGACGGCTGTGGAGAGGAAGGAGACGGAGAAGGCAACAGAGAGGGAGGAGACTGGGAAGACGGCGGTGGAGAAGAAAGAGACAGAAAGGAAGGAGACAGGGAAGACGGCGGTGGAGAAGAAAGAGACAGAAAGGGAGGAGACAGGGAAGAAGGTGGTGGAGAAGAAAGAGACAGAAAGGAAGGAGACAGGGAAGAAGGTGGTGGAGAAGGAAAAGACAGAAAGGAAGGAGATAGGGAAGAAGGTGGTGGAGAAGAAAGAGACAGAAAAGAAGGAGACAGGGAAGAAGGTGGTGGAGAAGAAAGAGACAGAAAGGAAGGAGACAGGGAAGAAGGTGGTGGAGAAGAAAGAGACAGAAAGGAAGGAGACAGGGAAGAAGGTGGTGGAGAAGGAAAAGACAGAAAGGGAGGAGACAGAGAAGGTAGTTGTGGCGGGACCAGTAGGAGAAGGAGTGAAGGAGTGGGGGGACAGTAAAGAGGTGAAATCACGGGTGGAGGTGGAGAAGGAGGCAAGCTATGAAAACTTTTTGCCTTTTACTCCACCATACAAGAGGTCGAAAAGAGGGGAGCGCTCAAGGAGGATGGGTGGTAAAAGAGGGAGGGGGGCAGATCAGGGTGGAGGGGAGGGGGAGGTTGCAGGGCCCTCTTGGGTTCCCTCTTCCTTCACCTTTACACCCCTGTCTGAGCTTGACCTTACAGGCATGGCCCAGGATTGGGCGATGGAGGGAGGCTTAAGCTCCCTGTTTGGGCTCGTGGGGTCCCCGGGCCGGAGTCAGGAGGAGGGCAGGGTGGTAGACCTAAGTGTGGGGTACGGGACGCAGGGTGAGCGTGTGTCGGGCGCTGTTACCGCATCCAGGGGAGAGGGGATGGCGGCCGACGGGGGAGCGTCAGGAGTGGAGAAGGCGTCCCCGTCGGTCGGGATGGGGTGAGTTTTTCTTTGATTTTTGGTGTAGGTTTTGGTTTGTAGATGGGAAGGGGAGGGAAAATGCTCCCATGACTTTTGGTTTTTGGGTTTGGTTATTATTGAATAGTTTTGAAATGTTTAATGGAATTTGTGTTTGAATTGATTGATTGTATAAGATTTTGTTGGGTTTTGAACGTAATAAATATATTTTATAAAAAAAAAAAAAATCTGTTCTTATCAGTTTAATATCTGATACGTCCCCCATCGGGGACTACATATTAAATGGATTTTTCGAACAGGGAGTCGGAAATGGGGCTTGCTCCGTCCGCTCCACGCATCGACCCGGTATTGCAGTACCTCCGGGAACGGTGCAACACTTTTCTCCCATTGTCAAGGAAAAGAAATACACCAAGCTATGTAAAACAGCTAGCAGAAGAAGAGAAGGAATGAAAAAAGAAGAATCATCCAAACTGAAACAAGTGCGAAGCCCCCCTTCATGGGGGTCCCCGTTTTCCCGCCATTTTACTTAAAAAAAAAAAAAAAAAAAAAAAACATTGGCCAGGAGAGTGTGTGTGTGTGTGTGTGTGTGTGTGTGTGTGTGTGTGTGTGTTTTTGAGCCCCCCCAAAAAAATACAATCACTTCACCAGGATTGTGTGTGTGTGTGTTTTTTGAGCCCCCCAAAAATACAATCACTTCACCAGGATTGTCTATCTATCTATCTGTCTGTCTGTCTGTCTGTCTGTCTGTCTGTCTGTCTGTCTGTGACTTTTTACCCACAGCCCTCGAAAACTTGGAAGAGTGGGTTCGGGGACCACCCGCGGGGACCCGGCCTAGAGTGCACCGTGTGTGTCTCGGGCCCCGACCTCTGACTTCCATACGACTCTGGTTTCTCTTCATTACGCACAAGCCTTTCGCCTTTTACTAAAGACTTCCGTGGAGAGGAACACTTACGAGTTCAACGTATTTTTGGAAGGGCTTTGCTTCTGGCAGAGCCCGGTATCTTGTTTCAAGAGAAATTGACAGAGATGACGCCGAGACTTTTTGCTCAGGCGTTTGACTTGAAGCCGGCTGACCGACCGGCGTATTTTTTTCCACTCAAAGTAGTCGTCGGGCAATTGAGTTCAAGCCCGACGATGACTGGTGTATTTGCCGGGCATTGAACAAATAGTCGCACTAGGATTAAAGAGCTAGTGACCTAACGACGCATTAGCGACTTTTAAAAAAAAACACACCCGCCTGTCACCAGGGAAGCGTTGGGTGAGGAGGAGCCAACTTTTGCCAAACCGATGAGGTCTGCCGAGGCCCCGGGCACCGGCGGGTGCAGGGGTCAATTTGTGGGTTATCGCTTCTCGGCCTTTTGGCTCAGATCAAGCTTGGTACCGAGGTGCCCCAAAGCCCGCTGAGCCAAAAGGTCGAAGGAAGCCCGGAGGGAGGAAAGTTTTTGTTTTTGAGTCACTTTTTGAAGAGAGCCTTATTTTCTGTAAGGAATGGAGGGAAATGAGCGGAGCAGGTCGGTTCGGGGATCGGATTGGCCAACACGTTGAGATTCGTGTGGAAGGACAAAGCGGTGGAGCAATTTGGGAGGGAGACATTCGGGGAGAACTATCTTGATGGGTGCGCTCAAGATTGGAGTAGAGGATGTCTTCTGCCTCCAGGGGAATCCAATAGAGGGAGGTTTTTTGATGTGACATTGTACACAGAAAAACAACATGAGGACACGATGCAGAAGGCAAGGGAATTGGAGGAAGTGAAGCCTATGTGCTTCTATGCAGTGACGAACCTGGCGAAGACAAATTTTAGAGTGGTGACGGTTACGATGTATAACCCATACGTGAAAGAAGAAGAGGTGAGGACCTTCCTGGGGAGGTATATGGATAACATCTCCTCAGGAAGGCTCCTCAAGGATTCACTCGGGTTTTGGACTGGGAGGAGAGCATATCAAGCTCTTCTCAGGGAAGACCCAAAGGGCCTGGGAGGCTACCTCCATCCTCCGGCTATGTTCTCCCTGGGGGGCTGACCGGGGACATTGTATTATGCCCGTCAGCCTCCGTTTTGCAGGCGTTGTATGGCCTATGGTCATATCCTCGCCTCGTGCAGTACAAAGAAGTGTAGGTACTGTGGATCTGCGGAGCACGAGGCGAGGGACTGTGACGCGCCGAAGGCATGTCACGGGTGTGGCATGCTAACGCACCTGTGGCGTGAATGCCCGGCGCGTCAGAGGTCATACGCGTCTGCAGCTGGGGGGGGAGCGAGAGCCGGGGATGGGGGAAGAAGAGGAGACCCAGAACCGAGAACAGGCACGGAGGGAGCGGACACACAGCGAGGAGAGGAGGAAAAAACAGAAGCAGGAGAAGGAAAAGACAAAGAAGAAATGGGCATAGTGGTACCAGAAGAGAAGGAGGCCAAAGGAGAGGAGGAGAAAGGAGTCAGTAGTGTGGAGGGACAAGAGAGGACAGTGGTGGAGAGGAAGGAGACAGAGAAGGCATCGGAGGGGAAGGAGACAAAGAAGACATCGAAGAGGAGAGAGACAGAGAAGGCATCAGAGAGGAAGATGGAGAAGGCATCAGAGAAGAAGACAGAGAAGACATTGGAGAAGATGGAGACTGAGAAGGCATCGGAGAGGGAGGAGACAGAGAAGGCATCGGAGGGAAAGGAGACAAAGAAGACATCGAAGAGGAGAGAGACAGAGAAGGCATCAGAGAGGAAGATGGAGAAGGCATCAGAGAAGAAGACAGAGAAGACATTGGAGAAGATGGAGACTGAGAAGGCATCGGAGAGGAAGGAGACAGAGAAGGCATCGGCGGCGGGACCAGAAGGAGAGGGGGTGAAGGGAGTGGGGGACTGTGAAGGGGTGGAAACACAGGTGGAGGTGGAGAAAGAGGCGACTTATGAAAACGTTTTGCCTTTTACTCCACCAACCAAAAAGTCGAAAAAGGGGGAGCGCTCGAGGAGGTCGGGTGGTAAAAGAGGGGGGAGGGCAGATCGGGGGGGGGGGGAGGGGGAGGGGGAGGTTGCTGGGCCCTCATGGGCTCCCTCTGCCTTCTCCTTTACACCCCTGTCTGAGCTGGACCTCACAAGCATGGCCCAGGATTGGGTGATGGAGGGAGGCTTAAGCTCCCTGTTTGGGGGCGGGAGGTCCCCGGGCTGTAGTCAGGAGGAGGGCAGGGTGGTGGATTTGAGTGGGGGCACAAGACACAGAGTGTGGGTGTGCCGGGGGGTTGTTTTGTTTCCAGGGGAGAGGGATGGAGGCCGACGGTGGAACGTCAGGAGTGGAGGAGGCGTCCCCGTCGGTCGGGAGTATAGGGTGAGTGTTTAATTTTGGTTATTTGATATGTGTATGGGTTTTGGTTTGTAGGTGGGAAGGGGAGGGTAGATGCTCTCATGACGTTTTGGTTTTTGGGTTTGGTTATTATTGAATAGTTTTGAAATGTTTAATGGAATTTGTGTTTGAATTGATTGATTGTATAAGATTTTGTTGGGTTTTGAACGTAATAAATATATTTTATAAAAAAAAAAAAAAATCTGTTCTTATCAGTTTAATATCTGATACGTCCCCATCGGGGGACTACATATTAAATGGATTTTTCGAACAGGGAGTCGGAAATGGGGCTTGCTCCGTCCGGCTCCACGCATCGACCCGGTATTGCAGTACCTCCGGGAACGGTGCAACACTTTTCTCCCATTGTCAAGGAAAAAGAAATACACCAAGCTATGTAAAACAGCTAGCAGAAGAAGAGAAGGAATGAAAAAGAAGAATCATCCAAACTGAAACAAGTGCGAAGCCCCCTTCATGGGGGTCCCCGTTTTCCCGCCATTTTACTTAAAAAAAAATAAAAAAATAAAATAAAAACATTGGCCAGGAGAGTGTGTGTGTGTGTGTGTGTGTGTGTGTGTGTGTGTGTGTGTGTGTGTGTGTGTTTTGAGCCCCCAAAAATACAATCACTTCACCAGGATTGTGTGTGTGTGTGTGTGTTTTTGAGCCCCCCAAAAATACAATCACTTCACCAGGATTGTCTGTCTGTCTGTCTGTCTGTCTGTCTGTCTGTCTGTCTGTCTGTCTGTCTGTGACTTTTTACCCACAGCCCTCGAAAACTTGGAAGAGTGGGTTCGGGGACCACCCGCGGGGACCCGGCCTAGAGTGCACCGTGTGTGTCTCGGGCCCCGACCTCTGACTTCCATACGACTCTGGTTTCTCTTCATTACGCACAAGCCTTTCGCCTTTTACTAAAGACTTCCGTGGAGAGGAACACTTACGAGTTCAACGTATTTTTGGAAGGGCTTTGCTTCTGGCAGAGCCCGGTATCTTGTTTCAAGAGAAATTGACAGAGATGACGCCGAGACTTTTTGCTCAGGCGTTTGACTTGAAGCCGGCTGACCGACCGGCGTATTTTTTCCACTCAAAGTAGTCGCTCGGGCAATTGAGTTCAAGCCCGACGATGACTGGTGTATTTGCCGGGCATTGAACAAATAGTCGCACTAGGATTAAAGAGCTAGTGACCTAACGACGCATTAGCGACTTTTAAAAAAAACACACCCGCCTGTCACCAGGGAAGCGTTGGGTGAGGAGGAGCCAACTTTTGCCAAACCGATGAGGTCTGCCGAGGCCCCCCGGACACCGAGCGGGTGCAGGGGTCAATTTGTGGGTTATCGCTTCTCGGCCTTTTGGCTCAGATCAAGTGTAGTATCTGTTCTTATCAGTTTAATATCTGATACGTCCCCCATCGGGGGACTACATATTAAATGGATTTTTCGAACAGGGAGTCGGAAATGGGGCTTGCTCCGTCCGCTCCACGCATCGACCCGGTATTGCAGTACCTCCGGGAACGGTGCAACACTTTTCTCCCATTGTCAAGGAAAAAGAAATACACCAAGCTATGTAAAACAGCTAGCAGAAGAAGAGAAGGAATGGAAAAAGAAGAATCATCCAAACTGAAACAAGTGCGAAGCCCCCTTCATGGGGGGGTCCCCCGTTTCCCGCCATTTTACTTAAAAAAAAAAAAAAAAAAAAAACATTGGCCAGGAGAGTGTGTGTGTGTGTGTGTGTGTGTGTGTGTGTGTGTGTGTGTGTGTGTGTGTGTGTGTGTGTGTTTTTGAGCCCCCCCAAAAAATACAATCACTTCACCAGGATTGTGTGTGTGTGTGTGTTTTGAGCCCCCCAAAAATACAATCACTTCACCAGGATTGTCTATCTATCTGTCTGTCTGTCTGTCTGTCTGTCTGTCTGTCTGTCTGTCTGTCTGTCTGTCTGTCTGTGACTTTTTACCCACAGCCCTCGAAAACTTGGAAGAGTGGGTTCGGGGACCACCCGCGGGACCCGGCCTAGAGTGCACCGTGTGTGTCTCGGGCCCCGACCTCTGACTTCCATACGACTCTGGTTTCTCTTCATTACGCACAAGCCTTTCGCCTTTTACTAAAGACTTCCGTGGAGAGGAACACTTACGAGTTCAACGTATTTTGGAAGGGCTTTGCTTCTGGCAGAGCCCGGTATCTTGTTTCAAGAGAAATTGACAGAGATGACGCCGAGACTTTTTGCTCAGGCGTTTGACTTGAAGCCGGCTGACCGACCGGCGTATTTTTTCCACTCAAAGTAGTCGCTCGGGCAATTGAGTTCAAGCCCGACGATGACTGGTGTATTTGCCGGGCATTGAACAAATAGTCGCAATAGGATTAAAGAGCTAGTGACCTAACGACGCATTAGCGACTTTTAAAAAAAAACACACCCGCCTGTCACCAGGGAAGCGTTGGGTGAGGAGGAGCCAACTTTTGCCAAACCGATGAGGTCTGCCGAGGCCCCGGGACCCGGCGGGTGCAGGGGTCAATTTGTGGGTTATCGCTTCTCGGCCTTTTGGCTCAGATCAAGCTTGGTACCGAGGTGCCCCAAAGCCCGCTGAGTCAGAAGGTCGAAGGCCGGAGGGAGTAAGAAGGAAAGCCAGTTAAGTTATTTTTCAACTTGGTTTTCGTTTTTTTCCGTGAAGAGATGGCGAACAACAGTAGCGCAGGGTCGGTCCCCAGGACTGGACTTAAGAACACAATCCGTTTTCGCTTGGAAGAAGGAAGAAGATACACGCTTGCCAAGAGATTCCTTTGGAAGAACCGTTTTGATGGGGGCCCTGAAAGTCAAAGTCCCAGAGGTTATGTGTCTGCAGGGAAATGCTATGGAGGAAGCATATGACGTGACCTTTCATACAGAAGGTATGTGCGACATTATAATGGACAGAGCCAAAGCGGCTGCTGGAGAGAAGCCATTGTCCTTTTTCAATGTAACATGTCTGTCTAAGACCAATTTCAGAACTATTAATGTACATATGTACAATCCTCATGTAACGGATATCGCCATAGGGGCATTTCTGGGCCGTTTTTTGTGACGTCACATCAGGGGCAAGATATGTGAAGGACTCTTTGGGATTCTGGAATGGCCGCCGTCAGTTCCAGGTGCTCCTTAGGCCGGATAAGGAAGGGTTTGATGGCTTCCACATCCCCCGGCGGTCTTTTCTCTGGGTTCGGACAGGGGATGCTCTTTTACACCCGTCAACCCCCCTTTCTGTAAGAAATGTAGGGAGTATGGGCACGTTACAGCTGCCTGCAGTACAGGGAGATGCAGGTTTTGCAAATCGGGGGAGCATGAGGCAAAGGACTGTAGGGAGCCGAAGGAATGCCACGGGTGTGGTAGTAGGCTGCACCTGTTCCGGGACTGTCCGTCCGTCGGCAGTCATATGCCGAGGCGACGGCAGGCAGAAAGGAAGGAGGAGACTCTGTGGGGGAACATCTGCAAAGAAGGGACCCTGGGTCTAGCAAGAAAGACCCAGAGAAGAAGGAGCAGGAGAGACCATCCTCACCAACGCCCACTCCACGTGCAAGGGCCGGGAAAGAGGTGACATCAGGGCCGTCAGTGAAAGGAGGTGAGGGGTCCGCTATCCAGAAGCCGGAGGTGGAGGAGGCGGGTGGAGGAATGGAGAGCATGGGATCATTACTTGATGGGGTGGAGGGGCTTGGGGCCCTGGTAGAAATGGTGGAAAATCTTCCGGTGTTGGGGTCAAGGGCAGGGAGTGGGCCTCAGACTCTGGTGTGCCGCTCGAACTCGGGCAGGATGGGAAGGAATCGTCAGTAGGGAGGGGTGATCCCGGAACTGGAGCAGGAACCCTACGTCGGCAAGAAGAAGAGGACGAAGCGGAAGGGTGATGTGCAGAAAGAGGTGGGAGGCATAGGGGAAGGGGCAGGCAAGCGTGCGATGGGGGTTAAAGACAGTGCCGCTGATGTGGCCCCCCTGTCCTCACAGGACTCATCCCTCCCTTTACCCCTAGAGGAAATGGACATGACGACCTCTACTCTATCTCTGCATCCTGGGGATGGAGGGTCGCAAGGCTGTTCAGAGAAGCCGGAAACCTCCATCCCCAACCCTTTCCCGGCTTCATGGGCAGATGACTTGGGGGTCTTAGAGGAAGGGGGAGACAGAGTGTCCCAAGTTGTGCGCAAGCAGGTGGGCTCATCTGAGGAGGATCTGTATCCTTCGGATGAGGGGAGCATTTTTACTTCCCTGTCGGAGGAGATGGAGCGGGGGAGCATCGGGTGAGCCTCTTGTTTTGTTTTTTGTTATTAGTAGGTTGTTGTTAATGTTTTCATTATGGATAAAATTACTTTTGTTAGTTTAAATGTAAGGGGTTTGAGGGATAGGATAAAAAGAAGGGCGGTGTTTAGTTATTTAGAGGGTGTGGGGTTTGATTTTTGTTTTTACAGGAGGTTCACCTAAGGGATGGGGGGGATGTTGTGAGGTTTAAGAGGGAGTGGGATAAAGGGGAATCAGTTTGGGGTATAGGGGGGTTCACTCTTCGGGGGTAGGGATCTTGTTTGGGAATAGGGAGGTAAAAGTTGAGGATACTTTTGTTGTTATGCAGGGGAGGGTTTTGGGGGTGGATGTCACATTAAGAGATTGTAGGTATAGATTAGTTGGGGTGTACGGACCACAGGTGGCGGCAGACAGGAGGGAGATGGTGGACTGTCTGACGCCCCTGTGTGTCACAAATAGGCAGTTGGTGATAGGGGGGACTTTAATATAGATTTAGGGGTAGGGGGACAGCAGTGCAGGCGCCATCACCGGGCTAATGGCTTGCCATGGTCTGGTTGATGGTGGCCTGCACACTACTCCGAAAATGGCCGGTCCCACTTGGCGCAACTCCAGGGGGGGTTGCGCGGAGGCTTGACTATATTTTTCTATCCAGGTCCTTGGGTCAGTTGTCTGGTCGGCTGTTGCCTGTGTTCTTTTCAGATCACGACGGGGTGCTCCTGCAGGTGAGTTCTCCAGTCTGCCTCTTCGGTAGGGGGTATTGGAAGTTAGATCGGGAGGTGCTGGATGAGCAAGCCTTTGTTAATGCCTTTATTGGTGTGTTTCGAGGGTTTGAGGGCCTCCGGTCCATGTGCGAGGGGGTGTTGGAGTGGTGGGACTTAGTCAAGGTAAGGATTAGGATCTTTATTATAGGATATTGTAAGAGGAGAAAAAGGGAGGAAAGGAGGGAGGTGGATCATATCCATAGGTTGCTCGAACTCGAGTACGAGGCAGGCAACCTCGGCGGGTCGGTCGACTGGGAGAGATCCACTGCCCTGAAGGGGCGCAACTCAGGGAGCTGCAGGAGCGGAAGGCTCGAGCTTTCCTGGAGCGTGCGCATAAGCGGCTTTTTAGAACATAACGAGACTTGTTCCACAATGTTCTTTAAGTCGAGTTAGGGATAGACAGAGTAGAAAGGTAATGTACGGGGTTAGGAAAGAAGATGGTAGTGTAGCTAGAGAGCCGGAGGAGATGGTCAGAGTAACAACTGATCATTTCCGAAGTTTCTTTAAGGAGAGGGAAGTAGATGTAGAGCAGGGAAATGTGTTTTTAGAACACTTGTCCCGGCGATTGCCGGAGGACATTAGAGAAGCGATGGAGGCTCAGATCTCCCTAGAAGAGGTTGAGAGCGCCCTTAGGAGGATGGGAAAAGGGAAGGTACCTGGGATGGATGGGCTGCCGGCCGAGTTTTACCTCAAGTTTTGGGGGGATACTGGACCGGTGGTCCTCGAAGTCTTGAAGGCCATTCTCGAGACGGGGTTCCCGGGGGATCAATGACCGTCGGTGTGCTGTCACTTCTTCACAAGAAGGGGGACGCCACAGACCTTGGCAACTGGCGGCCATTGACCATGCTGTGTGTAGACTACAAGATACTTGCAAAGGTCCTAGCGGATCGGTTGCGCACAGCCCTTCCCCTACGTCGTTCATGAGGATCAGACGTGCGGGGTAGAGGGCCGCTCTATCAGGTGGAACCTGCAGTTGATTAGGGACTCCATCGCTTGGGTAGAAGATAGAGGTCTGCCTTTAATGGTAGCAGCGCTTGATCAGGCGAAAGCCTTTGATCGCGTGAATAGATCTTTTCTTTTCAGAGTATTAGGTAGATTAGGATTTGGGGAAAAGTTCATAGGATGGATCCGTACTTTATATGTCGGAGCGGGTGCCGGGTTAGCGTAAACGGTCACATGGGTGACGTTTTTGACCTCTCGTCAGGGGTCAGGCAGGGGTGCCCGCTCTCGGCTCTCCTCTTCGTACTGTACATGGAGCCTCTGGGGGCTGCCATTAGGGCAGACACAGGGGTGGAAGGCTTGTTAATCCCTGGAAGTGGCGGTCTGCGCGTTAAGGTGACGCAGTACGCCGACGACACTTCCTTGCTGCTTTGCAAGGACTCGTGCTTGACAAGGTCCCTTGCCATTATTGGGGACTTCACCCGAGCGTCGGGAGCGGTTCTTAACCACGCAAAGTCTTCCGTTAAGTTTTTCGGAAGATGGCGTGGTAGGACGGATGTGCCCGGGGGGTTATCTCTCTGTAACGGGGCCCTGAAGATTCTCGGGGTTCATTTTGAGACCTCCGGCTCAGCGACGCTGAACTGGAACATGGGCATCGCAGTGGTACAGAGGAAGCTAGCGATGTGGAGGGCTAGGTCGTTGTCTTTGTAGGCAAGGTCCTGGTCCTCAAGGTGGATGTATTGCCGTCTCTTTTATATTTGGCGTACATCTACCCATTGCCGGCTTGTCTGAGGAGGCCTCTAGTGAGGCTAGTGTTTCAGTTCATGTGGGGTGGCAGGTACGAGTGGGTCGCCAGGGCACGCATGCTTTGCCCCATCGGGGAGGGAGGTAGGGGGTACCACACTTCCCCCTCAAGCTGGACTCAATTTTTGTTTCTTTTTGTTGACAGAGCTTGCTCATCCGGTAGTACACCCGTCCGGTTACCTCCTGCGGGTGTTCTTCTCATACCAGGCGAGAAGCGTAATGGTGTGGTCTAACACGGGTCCCTCGGGCGGAACAGCTGCCGTGGCACTTTGGGCACGCGGCCAAGTGGTTACGTGCGCACCCCGAGGTTGAAGTTGCCCGAGTAGGTTTAGACCACAAGCACCTGTACGAGGAGGTCAGACAGGGAGGGTGTCCGACACCTGTGGTGGGTATCCCGGAAGTGGTCTGGGAGGGAGTGCAGGCGCGGGTCTGGACAACAGGCTCAAGGACCTGAATTGGTTGAGCCTCCATAAGTGTTTGCCGGTGCGTTCCATTATGTACCGGCATAGCTTGGCGCGATCCCCCACCTGCCCAAGACCATCTTGTGGTGGGGAGGAGACAGTGCGCCATGCCTTTTGGGACTGTGCCTTTGCCGGAGTAGTGTGGGCTAGGGCACGGGTGTTGTTAGGTAAGGTAAGAGGGGATTTTATTTTGTCGTGGGCTCGGGTAGAGAGAGGAGTAGGGAGAGCGAGGGGGACGGAAAGGGACAGATTTCTACTATGGCTTCTCATAAGCCTCTTTAAACGGGGGCTGTGGGAAGCCAGACAGAACATGGTAAAGACAGGGGAGAGATTGGGGAGTGGAGGGGATAGTGAGGAGGGTGGAAGAAAATGTGAGGGGGAGGATGAAGAGGGAGGAGAGGAAGTGGGGCAGCATGCAGCCCGGGAGAGGTGGAAGGGGGTTTAGGACTGTGGTAAAGGGAATAGGGAAAAGGAATCAGATAGGTATGGGGAGATAGGGAAATATAGAGATTTAGGAATCTAGTTTATGTGGGTGTTGAGGGGGAGGGAAGATGCTCCCCTGATTTGTAATTTGGGTTTCATTTGTTTTGAAATTTCAAATGCCTTGTGTTGAGTTTAATGGAAGTGATGATTATGATTGTTGATGGTTTGTTTATTATGCTTATGTTTTTGAACAGTAATAAAATCTTTTAATCATCTGTTCTTATCAGTTTAATATCTGATACGTCCCCATCGGGGACTACATATTAAATGGATTTTTCGAACAGGGAGTCGGAAATGGGGCTTGCTCCGTCCGCTCCACGCATCGACCGGTATTGCAGTACCTCCGGAACGGTGCAACACTTTTCTCCCATTGTCAAGGAAAAAGAAATACACCAAGCTATGTAAAACAGCTAGCAGAAGAAGAGAAGGAATGAAAAAAGAAGAATCATCCAAACTGAAACAAGTGCGAAGCCCCCTTCATGGGGGTCCCCCGTTTTCCCGCCATTTTACTTAAAAAAAAAAAAAAAAAAAAATTTAAAACATTGGCCAGGAGAGTGTGTGTGTGTGTGTGTGTGTGTGTGTGTGTGTGTGTGTGTGTGTGTGTGTGTGTTTTTGAGCCCCCCAAAAAATACAATCACTTCACCAGGATTGTGTGTGTGTGTGTTTTTTGAGCCCCCCCCCAAAAATACAATCACTTCACCAGGATTGTCTATCTATCTATCTGTCTGTCTGTCTGTCTGTCTGTCTGTCTGTCTGTCTGTCTGTCTGTCTGTCTGTGACTTTTTACCCACAGCCCTCGAAAACTTGGAAGAGTGGGTTCGGGACCACCCAGGGGACCCGGCCTAGAGTGCACCGTGTGTGTCTCGGGCCCCGACCTCTGACTTCCATACGACTCTGGTTTCTCTTCATTACGCACAAGCCTTTCGCTTTTACTAAAGACTTCCGCGGAGAGGAACACTTACGAGTTCAACGTATTTTTGAAGGGCTTTGCTTCTGGCAGAGCCCGGTATCTTGTTTCAAGAGAAATTGACAGAGATGACGCCGAGACTTTTTGCTCAGGCGTTTGACTTGAAGCCGCGACCGACCGGCGTATTTTTTCCACTCAAAGTAGTCGCTCGGGCAATTGAGTTCAAGCCCGACGATGACTGGGTGTATTTGCCGGGCATTGAACAAATAGTCGCACTAGGATTAAAGAGCTAGTGACCTAACGACGCATTAGCGACTTTTAAAAAAACACACCCGCCTGTCACCAGGGAAGCGTTGGGTGAGGAGGAGCCAACTTTTGCCAAACCGATGAGGTCTGCCGAGGCCCCCGGGCCCGGGGCGGGTGCAGGGGTCAATTTGTGGGTTATCGCTCGGCCTTTTGGCTCAGATCAAGCTTGGTACCGAGGTGCCCCAGAGCTCGCTGAGTCAAAAGGTCGGAGATAGGAGGGCGATAGGTTTTTGTGTGAGACAGGGTTCTTTTTGCCAAGGCGTTTTTTGTGTTTTCCAGAGGCTTCCATTTGAGAGCTGTTTTTTCCTTGTTTGGACGTGTGTTTTTTTCCTTTTGGAAATGGCACGTACCATTTATAACAAGTCGGTACCAGGAATTGGATTGTCCAATACTGTGAGATTCGCATGGAGGGACAAAGAAATGGAGCCATTTGGAAGAGAGAAGTTCGGAAGGACCATATTGATGGGGATATTGGAACTGGAGGTAAAGGATGTTTTATGCTTCCAAGATAATCCAATTGAGGGGGCTTTTGATGTGACTTTTATAGTGAAGGGAAGCATGAAGAAATTTTGATGAAGACAAAAGAAGGGAGTAAGGCATTTCCCATGTGCCATTATGAAGTGACCAACTTGGCGAGAAGTAGTTTTCGATTGGTAACTGTGACCATGTACAATCCCCATGTGACTGACGAAGAGGTGAGGGCCTTTCTGGGGCGATACATGGACAATGTTTCCTCAGCGAGGCGCCTCAGGGACTCCCTGGGATTCTGGAACGGGAGGAGAGGGTTCCAGGCCCTTCTCAGGGAGGACCCAAGGGGATTGGGTGGGTTCCTACATCCCCGGCGATGTTCTCCCTGGGGGCTGACAGGGGACGTTACATTATGCCCGTCAGCCTCCATTTTGCGGGCGCTGTATGGCCTATGGTCATACCCTTGCCTCGTGTAGTACAAGGATTTGCAGGTTCTGTGGGTCGAGCGGTCACGAGGCAAGGGATTGTGACGAGCCAAAGGCTTGCCACGGGTGTGGCTCGGTTACTCACCTGTGGCGGAGTTGCCCGGCTCGTCACGGGTCATACGCGTCTGCAGCTGGAGGGGGAGCAGGTGCGGGGATGTGGGAAGTAGAGGAAGAGGAGCGGACATGGGATCTGGAACAGGAACATCACGAAAAGAGGAGGAAAAGGTGTCGGGAGGAGCGGTGGAAGGAGAGGAGGAGCAGGTGGAAAAGGTGCTGGGAGGAGAGGGAGAGGTTGAAGGAGAGGAGGAGCAGGTGGAGAAGGTGCTGGGAGGAGAGGGAGAGGTTGAAGGAGAAGAGGAGCAGGCAGAGGACGGACACAGGATTGTGAAGAGTCAAGAAAGGACAACAACGGAGAAACAGATGACTGAGAAGGCATTGGAGGTGGAACCAGAAGGAGAGGGGGTAAAAGAGTGGGGGACAGTGATGTATCGTCTGCCCGGGTGGAGGAGATGAGAGGGTTGGTGGAGGGGCTGGCGAGGGGGGGTAGGGTTACATCGGTTTCTCCTCCAAACAGGAGGACGAGGAGGAAGGGGCGCTTTGACAACAGGGGGAGAGGGGTGGTAAAGGGGGGGAGGCTAAACAGGAGCTGGTGGGGGGGATAGGTTTTCTCCTTACCGCGGTCTCCCCGAGAAGGAAGATAAGGGTGGAAAAGCTGGAGGTGGGGGAGGGAGAAGGTTCGGGGCCCTGGGTGGCCCCCTCTTCACCTACTATTGTACCCTTGTCTGAGATAGACCTTCCAGGGATGGCCCAGGGTTGGGCAAGGGAGGGGGGACCAAGTTTCCTGTTTGGGGGTGCGGGGTCCTCGGTCAAGAGCCCAGAGAGAAGCAGGGTGGTGGATTTTGGAGTAAAGCACATGATGCGGGGTGTGCAGGTGCCGGGTGCCGGTCCTGCATCTAAGGGTGAGGGTATGGTGGTTGAAGGGGGGGGAGAAGAAGTCCTCGTCAGTAGGGTGAAATTTTTATTTGGGGTGGTTATGGGTAGTTTGTATCTTAGAAGGGGAGGAAGATGCTCCCCTGATTATGGTTTATAGTTTTGGTTATTGGTTATTAGTTTTGAAATATCCATTTGGATTTTTGTTATAAAATTGATTTTGTTTGGAACATTGAAGGTATTTGTATGGAAATTGATGGTAATAAATATATTTTGTAAAAAAAAAAAAAAATCTGTTCTTATCAGTTTAATATCTCGATACGTCCCCCATCGGGGGACTACATATTAAATGGATTTTTCGAACAGGGAGTCGGAAATGGGGCTTGCTCCGTCCGCTCCACGCATCGACCCGGTATTGCAGTACCTCCGGGAACGGTGCAACACTTTTCTCCCATTGTCAAGGAAAAAGAAATACACCAAGCTATGTAAAACAGCTAGCAGAAGAAGAGAAGGAATGAAAAAGAAGAATCATCCAAACTGAAACAAGTGCGAAGCCCCCTTCATGGGGGTCCCCCGTTTTCCCGCCATTTTACTTAAAAAAAAAAAAAAAAAAATAAAAAAACATTGGCCAGGAGAGTGTGTGTGTGTGTGTGTGTGTGTGTGTGTGTGTGTGTGTGTGTGTGTGTGTTTTTGAGCCCCCCCCAAAAATACAATCACTTCACCAGGATTGTGTGTGTGTGTGTGTTTTTGAGCCCCCCAAAAAATACAATCACTTCACCAGGATTGTCTATCTATCTATCTGTCTGTCTGTCTGTCTGTCTGTCTGTCTGTCTGTCTGTCTGTCTGTCTGTCTGTCTGTCTGTCTGTGACTTTTACCCACAGCCCTCGAAAACTTGGAAGAGTGGGTTCGGGGACCACCCGCGGGACCCGGCCTAGAGTGCACCGTGTGTGTCTCGGGCCCCGACCTCTGACTTCCATACGACTCTGGTTTCTCTTCATTACGCACAAGCCTTTCGCCTTTTACTAAAGACTTCCGTGGAGAGGAACACTTACGAGTTCAACGTATTTTTGGAAGGGCTTTGCTTCTGGCAGAGCCCGGTATCTTGTTTCAAGAGAAATTGACAGAGATGACGCCGAGACTTTTTGCTCAGGCGTTTGACTTGAAGCCGGCTGACCGACCGGCGTATTTTTTCCACTCAAAGTAGTCGCTCGGGCAATTGAGTTCAAGCCCGACGATGACTGGTGTATTTGCCGGGCATTGAACAAATAGTCGCAATAGGATTAAAGAGCTAGTGACCTAACGACGCATTAGCGACTTTTAAAAAAAACACACCCGCCTGTCACCAGGGAAGCGTTGGGTGAGGAGGAGCCAACTTTTGCCAAACCGATGAGGTCTGCCGAGGCCCCCGGGCACCGGCGGGTGCAGGGGTCAATTTGTGGGTTATCGCTTCTCGGCCTTTTGGCTCAGATCAAGCTTGGTACCGAGGTGCCCCAAAGCCCGCTGAGTCAGAAGGTCGAAGGCCGGAGGGGAGTAAGAAGGAAAGCCAGTTAAGTTATTTTTCAACTTGGTTTTCGTTTTTTTCCGTGAAGAGATGGCGAACAACAGTAGCGCAGGGTCGGTCCCCAGGACTGGACTTAAGAACACAATCCGTTTCGCTTGGAAGAAGGAAGAAGATACACGCTTGCCAAGAGATTCCTTTGGAAGAACCGTTTTGATGGGGGCCCTGAAAGTCAAAGTCCCAGAGGTTATGTGTCTGCAGGGAAATGCTATGGAGGAAGCATATGACGTGACCTTTCATACAGAAGGTATGTGCGACATTATAATGGACAGAGCCAAAGCGGCTGCTGGAGAGAAGCCATTGTCCTTTTTCAATGTAACATGTCTGTCTAAGACCAATTTCAGAACTATTAATGTACATATGTACAATCCTCATGTAACGGATATCGCCATAGGGGCATTTCTGGGCCGTTTTGTGACGTCACATCAGGGGCAAGATATGTGAAGGACTCTTTGGGATTCTGGAATGGCCGCCGTCAGTTCCAGGTGCTCCTTAGGCCGGATAAGGAAGGGTTTGATGGCTTCCTACATCCCCCGGCGGTCTTTTCTCTGGGTTCGGACAGGGGGATGCTCTTTACACCCGTCAACCCCCTTTCTGTAAGAAATGTAGGGAGTATGGGCACGTTACAGCTGCCTGCAGTACAGGGAGATGCAGGTTTTGCAAATCGGGGGAGCATGAGGCAAAGGACTGTAGGGAGCCGAAGGAATGCCACGGGTGTGGTAGTAGGCTGCACCTGTTCCGGGACTGTCCGTCCCGTCGGCAGTCATATGCCGAGGCGACGGCAGGCAGAAAGGAAGGAGGAGACTCTGTGGGGGAACATCTGCAAAGAAGGGACCCTGGGTCTAGCAAGAAAGACCCAGAGAAGAAGGAGCAGGAGAGACCATCCTCACCAACGCCCACTCCACGTGCAAGGGCCGGGAAAGAGGTGACATCAGGGCCGTCAGTGAAAGGAGGTGAGGGGTCCGCTATCCAGAAGCCGGAGGTGGAGGAGGCGGGTGGAGGAATGGAGAGCATGGGATCATTACTTGATGGGGTGGAGGGGCTTGGGGCCCTGGTAGAAATGGTGGAAAATCTTCCGGTGTTGGGGTCAAGGGCAGGGGAGTGGGCCTCAGACTCTGGTGTGCCGCTCGAACTCGGGCAGGATGGGAAGGAATCGTCAGTAGGGAGGGTGATCCCGGAACTGGAGCAGGAACCCTACGTCGGCAAGAAGAAGAGGACGAAGCGGAAGGGTGATGTGCAGAAAGAGGTGGGAGGCATAGGGGAAGGGGCAGGCAAGCGTGCGATGGGGGGTTAAAGACAGTGCCGCTGATGTGGCCCCCTGTCCTCACAGGACTCATCCCTCCCTTTACCCCTAGAGGAAATGGACATGACGACCTCTACTCTATCTCTGCATCCTGGGGATGGAGGGTCGCAAGGCTGTTCAGAGAAGCCGGAAACCTCCATCCCCAACCCTTTCCCGGCTTCATGGGCAGATGACTTGGGGGTCTTAGAGGAAGGGGGAGACAGAGTGTCCCAAGTTGTGCGCAAGCAGGTGGGCTCATCTGAGGAGGATCTGTATCCTTCGGATGAGGGGAGCATTTTTACTTCCCTGTCGGAGGAGATGGAGCGGGGGAGCATCGGGTGAGCCTCTTGTTTTGTTTTTTGTTATTAGTAGGTTGTTGTTAATGTTTTCATTATGGATAAAATTACTTTTGTTAGTTTAAATGTAAGGGGTTTGAGGGATAGGATAAAAAGAAGGGCGGTGTTTAGTTATTTAGAGGGTGTGGGGTTTGATTTTTGTTTTTACAGGAGGTTCACCTAAGGGATGGGGGGATGTTGTGAGGTTTAAGAGGGAGTGGGATAAAGGGGAATCAGTTTGGGGTATAGGGGGGTTCACTCTTCGGGGGTAGGGATCTTGTTTGGGAATAGGGAGGTAAAAGTTGAGGATACTTTTGTTGTTATGCAGGGGAGGGTTTTGGGGGTGGATGTCACATTAAGAGATTGTAGGTATAGATTAGTTGGGGTGTACGGACCACAGGTGGCGGCAGACAGGAGGGAGATGGTGGACTGTCTGACGCCCCTGTGTGTCACAAATAGGCAGTTGGTGATAGGGGGGGGACTTTAATATAGATTTAGGGGTAGGGGGGGACAGCAGTGCAGGCGCCATCACCGGGCTAATGGCTTGCCATGGTCTGGTTGATGGTGGCCTGCACACTACTCCGAAAATGGCCGGTCCCACTTGGCGCAACTCCAGGGGGTTGCGCGGAGGCTTGACTATATTTTTCTATCCAGGTCCTTGGGTCAGTTGTCTGGTCGGCTGTTGCCTGTGTTCTTTTCAGATCACGACGGGGTGCTCCTGCAGGTGAGTTCTCCAGTCTGCCTCTTCGGTAGGGGGTATTGGAAGTTAGATCGGGAGGTGCTGGATGAGCAAGCCTTTGTTAATGCCTTTATTGGTGTGTTTCGAGGGTTTGAGGGCCTCCGGTCCATGTGCGAGGGGTGTTGGAGTGGTGGGACTTAGTCAAGGTAAGGATTAGGATCTTTATTATAGGATATTGTAAGAGGAGAAAAAGGGAGGAAAGGAGGGAGGTGGATCATATCCATAGGTTGCTCGAACTCGAGTACGAGGCAGGCAACCTCGGCGGGTCGGTCGACTGGGAGAGATCCACTGCCCTGAAGGCGCAACTCAGGGAGCTGCAGGAGCGGAAGGCTCGAGCTTTCCTGGAGCGTGCGCATAGCGGCTTTTAGAACATAACGAGACTTGTTCCACAATGTTCTTTAAGTCGGTTAGGGATAGACAGAGTAGAAAGGTAATGTACGGGGTTAGGAAAGAAGATGGTAGTGTAGCTAGAGAGCCGGAGGAGATGGTCAGAGTAACAACTGATCATTTCCGAAGTTTCTTTAAGGAGAGGGAAGTAGATGTAGAGCAGGGAAATGTGTTTTTAGAACACTTGTCCCGGCGATTGCCGGAGGACATTAGAGAAGCGATGGAGGCTCAGATCTCCCTAGAAGAGGTTGAGAGCGCCCTTAGGAGGATGGGAAAAGGGAAGGTACCTGGGATGGATGGGCTGCCGGCCGAGTTTTACCTCAAGTTTTGGGGGATACTCGGACCGGTGGTCCTCGAAGTCTTGAAGGCCATTCTCGAGACGGGGTTCCCGGGGGATCAATGACCGTCGGTGTGCTGTCACTTCTTCACAAGAAGGGGGACGCCACAGACCTTGGCAACTGGCGGCCATTGACCATGCTGTGTGTAGACTACAAGATACTTGCAAAGGTCCTAGCGGATCGGTTGCGCACAGCCCTTCCCTACGTCGTTCATGAGGATCAGACGTGCGGGGTAGAGGGCCGCTCTATCAGGTGGAACCTGCAGTTGATTAGGGACTCCATCGCTTGGGTAGAAGATAGAGGTCTGCCTTTAATGGTAGCAGCGCTTGATCAGGCGAAAGCCTTTGATCGCGTGAATAGATCTTTTCTTTTCAGAGTATTAGGTAGATTAGGATTTGGGGAAAAGTTCATAGGATGGATCCGTACTTTATATGTCGGAGCGGGGTGCCGGGTTAGCGTAAACGGTCACATGGGTGACGTTTTTGACCTCTCGTCAGGGGTCAGGCAGGGGTGCCCGCTCTCGGCTCTCCTCTTCGTACTGTACATGGAGCCTCTGGGGGCTGCCATTAGGGCAGACACAGGGGTGGAAGGCTTGTTAATCCCTGGAAGTGGCGGTCTGCGCGTTAAGGTGACGCAGTACGCCGACGACACTTCCTTGCTGCTTTGCAAGGACTCGTGCTTGACAAGGTCCCTTGCCATTATTGGGGACTTCACCCGAGCGGCGGGAGCGGTTCTTAACCACGCAAAGTCTTCCGTTAAGTTTTTCGGAAGATGGCGTGGTAGGACGGATGTGCCCGGGGGTTATCTCTCTGTAACGGGGCCCTGAAGATTCTCGGGTTCATTTTGAGACCTCCGGCTCAGCGACGCTGAACTGGAACATGGGCATCGCAGTGGTACAGAGGAAGCTAGCGATGTGGAGGGCTAGGTCGTTGTCTTTGTAGGCAAGGTCCTGGTCCTCAAGGTGGATGTATTGCCGTCTCTTTTATATTTGGCGTACATCTACCCATTGCCGGCTTGTCTGAGGAGGCCTCTAGTGAGGCTAGTGTTTCAGTTCATGTGGGGTGGCAGGTACGAGTGGGTCGCCAGGGCACGCATGCTTTGCCCCATCGGGGAGGGAGGTAGGGGGTACCACACTTCCCCCTCAAGCTGGACTCAATTTTTGTTTCTTTTTGTTGACAGAGCTTGCTCATCCGGTAGTACACCCGTCCGGTTACCTCCTGCGGGTGTTCTTCTCATACCAGGCGAGAAGCGTAATGGTGTGGTCTAACACGGGTCCTCGGGCGGAACAGCTGCCGTGGCACTTTGGGCACGCGGCCAAGTGGTTACGTGCGCACCCCGAGGTTGAAGTTGCCCGAGTAGGTTTAGACCACAAGCACCTGTACGAGGAGGTCAGACAGGGAGGGTGTCCGACACCTGTGGTGGGTATCCCGGAAGTGGTCTGGGAGGGAGTGCAGGCGCGGGGTCTGGACAACAGGCTCAAGGACCTGAATTGGTTGAGCCTCCATAAGTGTTTGCCGGTGCGTTCCATTATGTACCGGCATAGCTTAGCGCGATCCCCCACCTGCCCAAGACCATCTTGTGGTGGGGAGGAGACAGTGCGCCATGCCTTTTGGGACTGTGCCTTTGCCGGAGTAGTGTGGGCTAGGGCACGGGTGTTGTTAGGTAAGGTAAGAGGGGATTTTATTTTGTCGTGGGCTCGGGTAGAGAGAGGAGTAGGGAGAGCGAGGGGGACGGAAAGGGACAGATTTCTACTATGGCTTCTCATAAGCCTCTTTAAACGGGGGCTGTGGGAAGCCAGACAGAACATGGTAAAGACAGGGAGAGATTGGGGAGTGGAGGGGATAGTGAGGAGGGTGGAAGAAAATGTGAGGGGGAGGATGAAGAGGGAGGAGAGGAAGTGGGGGCAGCATGCAGCCCGGGAGAGGTGGAAGGGGGGTTTAGGACTGTGGTAAAGGGAATAGGGAAAAGGAATCAGATAGGTATGGGGAGATAGGGAAATATAGAGATTTAGGAATCTAGTTTATGTGGGTGTTGAGGGGAGGGAAGATGCTCCCCTGATTTGTAATTTGGGTTTCATTTGTTTTGAAATTTCAAATGCCTTGTGTTGAGTTTAATGGAAGTGATGATTATGATTGTTGATGGTTTGTTTATTATGCTTATGTTTTTGAACAGTAATAAAATCTTTTAATCATCTGTTCTTATCAGTTTAATATCTGATACGTCCCCATCGGGGGACTACATATTAAATGGATTTTTCGAACAGGGAGTCGGAAATGGGGCTTGCTCCGTCCGCTCCACGATCGACCCGGTATTGCAGTACCTCCGGGAACGGTGCAACACTTTTCTCCCATTGTCAAGGAAAAAGAAATACACCAAGCTATGTAAAACAGCTAGCAGAAGAAGAGAAGGAATGAAAAAGAAGAATCATCCAAACTGAAACAAGTGCGAAGCCCCTTCATGGGGGTCCCCGTTTTCCCGCCATTTTACTTAAAAAAAAAAAAAAAAAAATTTAAAACATTGGCCAGGAGAGTGTGTGTGTGTGTGTGTGTGTGTGTGTGTGTGTGTGTGTGTGTGTGTGTGTGTGTGTTTTTGAGCCCCCCCCAAAAAATACAATCACTTCACCAGGATTGTGTGTGTGTGTGTGTTTTTGAGCCCCCCAAAAATACAATCACTTCACCAGGATTGTCTATCTATCTATCTGTCTGTCTGTCTGTCTGTCTGTCTGTCTGTCTGTCTGTCTGTCTGTCTGTCTGTGACTTTTTACCCACAGCCCTCGAAAACTTGGAAGAGTGGGTTCGGGGACCACCGCGGGGACCCGGCCTAGAGTGCACCGTGTGTGTCTCGGGCCCCGACCTCTGACTTCCATACGACTCTGGTTTCTCTTCATTACGCACAAGCCTTTCGCCTTTTACTAAAGACTTCCGTGGAGAGGAACACTTACGAGTTCAACGTATTTTTGGAAGGGCTTTGCTTCTGGCAGAGCCCGGTATCTTGTTTCAAGAGAAATTGACAGAGATGACGCCGAGACTTTTTGCTCAGGCGTTTGACTTGAAGCCGGCTGACCGACCGGCGTATTTTTTTCCACTCAAAGTAGTCGCTCGGGCAATTGAGTTCAAGCCCGACGATGACTGGTGTATTTGCCGGGCATTGAACAAATAGTCGCACTAGGATTAAAGAGCTAGTGACCTAACGACGCATTAGCGACTTTTAAAAAAAACACACCCGCCTGTCACCAGGGAAGCGTTGGGTGAGGAGGAGCCAACTTTTGCCAAACCGATGAGGTCTGCCGAGGCCCCGGGACCCGGCGGGTGCAGGGGTCAATTTGTGGGTTATCGCTTCTCGGCCTTTTGGCTCAGATCAAGCTTGGTACCGAGGTGCCCCAGAGCTCGCTGAGTCAAAAGGTCGGAGATAGGAGGGCGATAGGTTTTTGTGTGAGACAGGGTTCTTTTTTGCCAAGGCGTTTTTTGTGTTTTCCAGAGGCTTCCATTTGGAGAGCTGTTTTTTCCTTGTTTGGACGTGTGTTTTTTTCCTTTTGGAAATGGCACGTACCATTTATAACAAGTCGGTACCAGGAATTGGATTGTCCAATACTGTGAGATTCGCATGGAGGGACAAAGAAATGGAGCCATTTGGAAGAGAGAAGTTCGGAAGGACCATATTGATGGGGATATTGGAACTGGAGGTAAAGGATGTTTTATGCTTCCAAGATAATCCAATTGAGGGGGCTTTTGATGTGACTTTTTATAGTGAAGGGAAGCATGAAGAAATTTTGATGAAGACAAAAGAAGGGAGTAAGGCATTTCCCATGTGCCATTATGAAGTGACCAACTTGGCGAGAAGTAGTTTTCGATTGGTAACTGTGACCATGTACAATCCCCATGTGACTGACGAAGAGGTGAGGGCCTTTCTGGGGCGATACATGGACAATGTTTCCTCAGCGAGGCGCCTCAGGGACTCCCTGGGATTCTGGAACGGGAGGAGAGGGTTCCAGGCCCTTCTCAGGGAGGACCCAAGGGGATTGGGTGGGTTCCTACATCCCCCCGGCGATGTTCTCCCTGGGGGCTGACAGGGGGACGTTACATTATGCCCGTCAGCCTCCATTTTGCGGGCGCTGTATGGCCTATGGTCATACCCTTGCCTCGTGTAGTACAAGGATTTGCAGGTTCTGTGGGTCGAGCGGTCACGAGGCAAGGGATTGTGACGAGCCAAAGGCTTGCCACGGGTGTGGCTCGGTTACTCACCTGTGGCGGAGTTGCCCGGCTCGTCACGGGTCATACGCGTCTGCAGCTGGAGGGGGAGCAGGTGCGGGGGATGTGGGGAAGTAGAGGAAGAGGAGCGGACATGGGATCTGGAACAGGAACATCACGAAAAGAGGAGGAAAAGGTGTCGGGAGGAGCGGTGGAAGGAGAGGAGGAGCAGGTGGAAAAGGTGCTGGGAGGAGAGGGAGAGGTTGAAGGAGAGGAGGAGCAGGTGGAGAAGGTGCTGGGAGGAGAGGGAGAGGTTGAAGGAGAAGAGGAGCAGGCAGAGGACGGACACAGGATTGTGAAGAGTCAAGAAAGGACAACAACGGAGAAACAGATGACTGAGAAGGCATTGGAGGTGGAACCAGAAGGAGAGGGGGTAAAAGAGTGGGGGGACAGTGATGTATCGTCTGCCCGGGTGGAGGAGATGAGAGGGTTGGTGGAGGGGCTGGCGAGGGGGGGGTAGGGTTACATCGGTTTCTCCTCCAAACAGGAGGACGAGGAGGAAGGGGCGCTTTGACAACAGGGGGAGAGGGGTGGTAAAGGGGGGAGGCTAAACAGGAGCTGGTGGGGGGGATAGGTTTTCTCCCTTACCGCGGTCTCCCCGAGAAGGAAGATAAGGGTGGAAAAGCTGGAGGTGGGGGAGGGAGAAGGTTCGGGGCCCTGGGTGGCCCCCTCTTCACCTACTATTGTACCCTTGTCTGAGATAGACCTTCCAGGGATGGCCCAGGGTTGGGCAAGGGAGGGGGGACCAAGTTTCCTGTTTGGGGGTGCGGGGTCCTCGGTCAAGAGCCCAGAGAGAAGCAGGGTGGTGGATTTTGGAGTAAAGCACATGATGCGGGGTGTGCAGGTGCCGGGTGCCGGTCCTGCATCTAAGGGTGAGGGTATGGTGGTTGAAGGGGGGAGAAGAAGTCCTCGTCAGTAGGGTGAAATTTTTATTTGGGGTGGTTATGGGTAGTTTGTATCTTAGAAGGGGAGGAAGATGCTCCCCTGATTATGGTTTATAGTTTTGGTTATTGGTTATTAGTTTTGAAATATCCATTTGGATTTTTGTTATAAAATTGATTTTGTTTGGAACATTGAAGGTATTTGTATGGAAATTGATGGTAATAAATATATTTTGTAAAAAAAAAAAAATCTGTTCTTATCAGTTTAATATCTGATACGTCCCCCATCGGGGGACTACATATTAAATGGATTTTTCGAACAGGGAGTCGGAAATGGGGCTTGCTCCGTCCGCTCCACGCATCGACCCGGTATTGCAGTACCTCCGGGAACGGTGCAACACTTTTCTCCCATTGTCAAGGAAAAAGAAATACACCAAGCTATGTAAAACAGCTAGCAGAAGAAGAGAAGGAATGAAAAAGAAGAATCATCCAAACTGAAACAAGTGCGAAGCCCCCTTCATGGGGGTCCCCGTTTTCCCGCCATTTTACTTAAAAAAAAAATAAAAAAAAAATAAAAAAACATTGGCCAGGAGAGTGTGTGTGTGTGTGTGTGTGTGTGTGTGTGTGTGTGTGTGTGTGTGTGTGTGTTTTGAGCCCCCCAAAAAATACAATCACTTCACCAGGATTGTGTGTGTGTGTGTGTTTTTGAGCCCCCCAAAAATACAATCACTTCACCAGGATTGTCTATCTATCTATCTGTCTGTCTGTCTGTCTGTCTGTCTGTCTGTCTGTCTGTCTGTCTGTCTGTCTGTCTGTCTGTCTGTCTGTGACTTTTTACCCACAGCCCTCGAAAACTTGGAAGAGTGGGTTCGGGGACCACCCGCGGGACCCGGCCTAGAGTGCACCGTGTGTGTCTCGGGCCCCGACCTCTGACTTCCATACGACTCTGGTTTCTCTTCATTACGCACAAGCCTTTCGCCTTTTACTAAAGACTTCCGTGGAGAGGAACACTTACGAGTTCAACGTATTTTTGGAAGGGCTTTGCTTCTGGCAGAGCCCGGTATCTTGTTTCAAGAGAAATTGACAGAGATGACGCCGAGACTTTTTGCTCAGGCGTTTGACTTGAAGCCGGCTGACCGACCGGCGTATTTTTTTCCACTCAAAGTAGTCGCTCGGGCAATTGAGTTCAAGCCCGACGATGACTGGTGTATTTGCCGGGCATTGAACAAATAGTCGCAATAGGATTAAAGAGCTAGTGACCTAACGACGCATTAGCGACTTTTAAAAAAACACACCCGCCTGTCACCAGGGAAGCGTTGGGTGAGGAGGAGCCAACTTTTGCCAAACCGATGAGGTCTGCCGAGGCCCCGGGGACCGGCGGGTGCAGGGGTCAATTTGTGGGTTATCGCTTCTCGGCCTTTTGGCTCAGATCAAGCTTGGTACCGAGGTGCCCCAAAGCCCGCTGAGCCAAAAGGTCGAAGGAAGGCAGGAGGGAGGAAAGTTTGTTGTTTTTGGTTTTTTGAGACACGGTTGGTGTATTTTGCCGCTCTTTTCAGTTTTTACTTTTTTGGAGGAAAAGCAGGAGCGGAGGAGAGTGCGCCAAGCTCCTTGCGGAGATGACGCAAAATACTACAGGGAGGCCAGTCCCTAGGATGGGGCTGGCGAATACGGTGCGCTTTTCCTGGAGGGATAAGGCGATGGATCCACTGGACAGAGACGTTTTTGGGAGGACTATCCTGATCGGTATCCTTGGGCTGAAGGTGGAGGAAGTGTTCTGCCTACAAGAAAACCCATTGGAGGGTGCATATGATGTGGCATTGCATACGGAGAAAAAAGCACGACGAGATTCTCAGAAAGGTGAGAGAAGTGGAAAAGGAGAAGCCGATGTCCCATTACGTGGTGACTAGCTTGGCGAGGAGCAATTTCCGAGTGGTTAACGTGAACATTTACAACCCTTACGTTAAGGACGAGGAGGTGAGGGCCTTTCTGGGGAGATACATGGATGGTGTCTCCTCAGGAAGGCACCTCAAAGATTCCCTGGGCTTTTGGACCGGGAGGAGGGGGTTTCCAGGCCCTCCTAAGAGAGGACCCAAATGGATTGGGTGGATACCTCCATCCTCCGGCGATGTTCTCCTGGGGGCTGACCGGGGACGTTGCATTATGCCCGTCAGCCTCCTTTCTGCAGGCGTTGTATGGCCTATGGTCATATCCTCGCCTCGTGCGGCACAAAGAAGTGTAGGTATTGTGGATCTACGGAGCACGAGGCGAGGGACTGTGACGCGCCGAAGGCATGTCACGGGTGTGGTATGCTAACGCACCTGTGGCGTGAATGCCCGGCGCGTCAGAGGTCATACGCGTCTGCAGCTGGGGGGGGAGCAAGAGCCGGGGATGGGGGTAGAAGGAGGGACCAAGAACAAAGGACTGGAACAGAGGGAGCGGACACACGGGTGGAAGAGGAGGAGAAAACGGAAGCGGGAGGAGAAAAAGGAAAAGAAGACAACAGCATAGTGGAAACGGAAGGGCAGAAGGCTAAAGGAGAGCAGGAGGAGGAAGGAGACAGGAGAGTGAAGGGGCCAGAGAAGACGGCTGTGGAGAGGAAGGAGACGGAGAAGGCAACAGAGAGGGAGGAGACTGGGAAGACGGAGGTGGAGAAGAAAGAGACAGAAAGGAAGGAGACTGGGAAGAAGGTGGTGGAGGAGAAAGAGACAGAAAGGAAGGAGACTGGGAAGACGGCGGTGGAGAAGAAAGAGATAGAAAGGAAGGAGACAGGGAAGAAGGTGGTGGAGGAGAAAGAGACAGAAAGGAAGGAGAGAGGGAAGAAGGTGGTGGAGGAGAAAGAGACAGAAAGGAAGGAGACAGGGAAGAAGGTGGTGGAGGAGAAAGAGACAGAAAGGAAGGAGAGAGGGAAGAAGGTGGTGGAGGAGAAAGAGACAGAAAGGAAGGAGACAGGGAAGAAGGTGGTGGAGGAGAAAGAGACAGAAAGGAAGGAGATAGGGAAGAAGGTGGTGGAGAAGAAAGAGACAGAAAGGAAGGAGACAGGGAAGAAGGTGGTGGAGAAGAAAGACACAGAAAGGGAGGAGAAAGAGAAGGCAGTGGTGGCGGGACCAGTAGGAGATGGAGTGAAGGAGTGGGGGGACAGTAAAGCGGTGAGATCACGGGTGGAGGAGCTGAGGGAGATGGTGGGGGGGCTGCCGGACAATATGAATGAAGCGAGGGGGGGGTTGACGGACGAGGAAAGGAATGTTCCCTGGTTGCGCCCTCCACCAATAAAGAGACCTAAGAAGGGGGAGCGCCCGGAAAGCAGGAGGAAGAAGGGTGGTAAAAGGGTGGTGGTGAAGGAAGGGCAAGGGGGAGAGGATGCTGGGCCCTCGTGGGCTCCCTCTTCTTCCTGTTCTTTTACACCCCTGGCAGAGCTGGACCTACCAGGCATGGCCAAGGAATGGGGAATGGAGGAAGGAGAAAGTTTCCTGTTTGGGGACATGGGGTGCTCGAGCCGGAGCCCGGAGGAGGGGGTGGTGGATTTGAGTGGGGGGCACAAGACACAGAGTGTGGGTGTGCCGGGTATTGGTGGTGTTTCCAGGGGAGAGGGGATGGCGGCCGACGGGGGAGCGTCAGGAGTGGAGAGGGCGTCCCCGTCGGTCGGGATGGGGTGAGTTTTTCTTTGATTTTTTGGTGTGGGTTTTGGTTTGTAGATGGGAAGGGGAGGGAAAATGCTCCCATGACTTTTGGTTTTTGGGTTTGGTTATTATTGAATAGTTTTGAAATGTTTAATGGAATTTGTGTTTGAATTGATTGATTTGTATAAGATTTTGTTGGGTTTTGAACGTAATAAATATATTTTATAAAAAAAAAAAAATCTGTTCTTATCAGTTTAATATCCGATACGTCCCCCATCGGGGGACTACATATTAAATGGATTTTTCGAACAGGGAGTCGGAAATGGGGCTTGCTCCGTCCGCTCCACGCATCGACCCGGTATTGCAGTACCTCCGGGAACGGTGCAACACTTTTCTCCCATTGTCAAGGAAAAAGAAATACACCAAGCTATGTAAAACAGCTAGCAGAAGAAGAGAAGGAATGGAAAAAGAAGAATCATCCAAACTGAAACAAGTGCGAAGCCCCTTCATGGGGGTCCCCCGTTTTCCCGCCATTTTACTTAAAAAAATAAAAAAATAAAAAAAAAACATTGGCCAGGAGAGTGTGTGTGTGTGTGTGTGTGTGTGTGTGTGTGTGTGTGTGTGTGTTTTTGAGCCCCCCCAAAAAATACAATCACTTCACCAGGATTGTGTGTGTGTGTGTGTTTTGAGCCCCCCCAAAAATACAATCACTTCACCAGGATTGTCTATCTATCTATCTGTCTGTCTGTCTGTCTGTCTGTCTGTCTGTCTGTCTGTCTGTCTGTCTGTCTGTCTGTCTGTCTGTCTGTGACTTTTTACCCACAGCCCTCGAAAACTTGGAAGAGTGGGTTCGGGGACCACCCGCGGGACCCGGCCTAGAGTGCACCGTGTGTGTCTCGGGCCCCGACCTCTGACTTCCATACGACTCTGGTTTCTCTTCATTACGCACAAGCCTTTCGCCTTTTACTAAAGACTTCCGTGGAGAGGAACACTTACGAGTTCAACGTATTTTTGGAAGGGCTTTGCTTCTGGCAGAGCCCGGTATCTTGTTTCAAGAGAAATTGACAGAGATGACGCCGAGACTTTTGCTCAGGCGTTTGACTTGAAGCCGGCTGACCGACCGGCGTATTTTTTCCACTCAAAGTAGTCGCTCGGGCAATTGAGTTCAAGCCCGACGATGACTGGTGTATTTGCCGGGCATTGAACAAATAGTCGCACTAGGATTAAAGAGCTAGTGACCTAACGACGCATTAGCGACTTTTAAAAAAACACACCCGCCTGTCACCAGGGAAGCGTTGGGTGAGGAGGAGCCAACTTTTGCCAAACCGATGAGGTCTGCCGAGGCCCCCGGGGACCCGGCGGGTGCAGGGGTCAATTTGTGGGTTATCGCTTCTCGGCCTTTTGGCTCAGATCAAGCTTGGTACCGAGGTGCCCCAGAGCTCGCTGAGTCAAAAGGTCGGAGATAGGAGGGCGATAGGTTTTTGTGTGAGACAGGGTTCTTTTTGCCAAGGCGTTTTTGTGTTTTCCAGAGGCTTCCATTTGGAGAGCTGTTTTTTCCTTGTTTGGACGTGTGTTTTTTTCCTTTTGGAAATGGCACGTACCATTTATAACAAGTCGGTACCAGGAATTGGATTGTCCAATACTGTGAGATTCGCATGGAGGGACAAAGAAATGGAGCCATTTGGAAGAGAGAAGTTCGGAAGGACCATATTGATGGGGATATTGGAACTGGAGGTAAAGGATGTTTTATGCTTCCAAGATAATCCAATTGAGGGGGCTTTTGATGTGACTTTTTATAGTGAAGGGAAGCATGAAGAAATTTTGATGAAGACAAAAGAAGGGAGTAAGGCATTTCCCATGTGCCATTATGAAGTGACCAACTTGGCGAGAAGTAGTTTTCGATTGGTAACTGTGACCATGTACAATCCCCATGTGACTGACGAAGAGGTGAGGGCCTTTCTGGGGCGATACATGGACAATGTTTCCTCAGCGAGGCGCCTCAGGGACTCCCTGGGATTCTGGAACGGGAGGAGAGGGTTCCAGGCCCTTCTCAGGGAGGACCCAAGGGGATTGGGTGGGTTCCTACATCCCCCGGCGATGTTCTCCCTGGGGGCTGACAGGGGGACGTTACATTATGCCCGTCAGCCTCCATTTTGCGGGCGCTGTATGGCCTATGGTCATACCCTTGCCTCGTGTAGTACAAGGATTTGCAGGTTCTGTGGGTCGAGCGGTCACGAGGCAAGGGATTGTGACGAGCCAAAGGCTTGCCACGGGTGTGGCTCGGTTACTCACCTGTGGCGGAGTTGCCCGGCTCGTCACGGGTCATACGCGTCTGCAGCTGGAGGGGGAGCAGGTGCGGGGGATGTGGGAAGTAGAGGAAGAGGAGCGGACATGGGATCTGGAACAGGAACATCACGAAAAGAGGAGGAAAAGGTGTCGGGAGGAGCGGTGGAAGGAGAGGAGGAGCAGGTGGAAAAGGTGCTGGGAGGAGAGGGAGAGGTTGAAGGAGAGGAGGAGCAGGTGGAGAAGGTGCTGGGAGGAGAGGGAGAGGTTGAAGGAGAAGAGGAGCAGGCAGAGGACGGACACAGGATTGTGAAGAGTCAAGAAAGGACAACAACGGAGAAACAGATGACTGAGAAGGCATTGGAGGTGGAACCAGAAGGAGAGGGGGGTAAAAGAGTGGGGGACAGTGATGTATCGTCTGCCCGGGTGGAGGAGATGAGAGGGTTGGTGGAGGGGCTGGCGAGGGGGGGTAGGGTTACATCGGTTTCTCCTCCAAACAGGAGGACGAGGAGGAAGGGGCGCTTTGACAACAGGGGAGAGGGGTGGTAAAGGGGGGAGGCTAAACAGGAGCTGGTGGGGGGGGATAGGTTTTCTCCCTTACCGCGGTCTCCCCGAGAAGGAAGATAAGGGTGGAAAAGCTGGAGGTGGGGAGGGAGAAGGTTCGGGGCCCTGGGTGGCCCCCTCTTCACCTACTATTGTACCCTTGTCTGAGATAGACCTTCCAGGGATGGCCCAGGGTTGGGCAAGGGAGGGGGGGACCAAGTTTCCTGTTTGGGGTGCGGGGTCCTCGGTCAAGAGCCCAGAGAGAAGCAGGGTGGTGGATTTTGGAGTAAAGCACATGATGCGGGGTGTGCAGGTGCCGGGTGCCGGTCCTGCATCTAAGGGTGAGGGTATGGTGGTTGAAGGGGGGAGAAGAAGTCCTCGTCAGTAGGGTGAAATTTTTATTTGGGGTGGTTATGGGTAGTTTGTATCTTAGAAGGGGAGGGAAGATGCTCCCCTGATTATGGTTTATAGTTTTGGTTATTGGTTATTAGTTTTGAAATATCCATTTGGATTTTTGTTATAAAATTGATTTTGTTTGGAACATTGAAGGTATTTGTATGGAAATTGATGGTAATAAATATATTTTGTAAAAAAAAAAAAATCTGTTCTTATCAGTTTAATATCTGATACGTCCCCATCGGGGGACTACATATTAAATGGATTTTTCGAACAGGGAGTCGGAAATGGGGCTTGCTCCGTCCGCTCCACGCATCGACCCGGTATTGCAGTACCTCCGGAACGGTGCAACACTTTTCTCCCATTGTCAAGGAAAAAGAAATACACCAAGCTATGTAAAACAGCTAGCAGAAGAAGAGAAGGAATGAAAAAAGAAGAATCATCCAAACTGAAACAAGTGCGAAGCCCCCTTCATGGGGGTCCCCCGTTTTCCCGCCATTTTACTTAAAAAAAAAAATAAAAAAAAATAAAATAAAAACATTGGCCAGGAGAGTGTGTGTGTGTGTGTGTGTGTGTGTGTGTGTGTGTGTGTGTGTGTGTGTGTGTTTTTTGAGCCCCCCCAAAAAATACAATCACTTCACCAGGATTGTGTGTGTGTGTGTGTTTTGAGCCCCCCCAAAAATACAATCACTTCACCAGGATTGTCTATCTATCTATCTGTCTGTCTGTCTGTCTGTCTGTCTGTCTGTCTGTCTGTCTGTCTGTCTGTCTGTCTGTCTGTCTGTCTGTGACTTTTTACCCACAGCCCTCGAAAACTTGGAAGAGTGGGTTCGGGGACCACCCGCGGGGACCCGGCCTAGAGTGCACCGTGTGTGTCTCGGGCCCCGACCTCTGACTTCCATACGACTCTGGTTTCTCTTCATTACGCACAAGCCTTTCGCCTTTTACTAAAGACTTCCGTGGAGAGGAACACTTACGAGTTCAACGTATTTTTGGAAGGGCTTTGCTTCTGGCAGAGCCCGGTATCTTGTTTCAAGAGAAATTGACAGAGATGACGCCGAGACTTTTTGCTCAGGCGTTTGACTTGAAGCCGGCTGACCGACCGGCGTATTTTTTTCCACTCAAAGTAGTCGTCGGGCAATTGAGTTCAAGCCCGACGATGACTGGTGTATTTGCCGGGCATTGAACAAATAGTCGCAATAGGATTAAAGAGCTAGTGACCTAACGACGCATTAGCGACTTTTAAAAAAACACACCCGCCTGTCACCAGGGAAGCGTTGGGTGAGGAGGAGCCAACTTTTGCCAAACCGATGAGGTCTGCCGAGGCCCCGGGACCCGGCGGGTGCAGGGGTCAATTTGTGGGTTATCGCTTCTCGGCCTTTTGGCTCAGATCAAGCTTGGTACCGAGGTGCCCCAAAGCCCGCTGAGCCAAAAGGTCGAAGGAAGGCAGGAGGGAGGAAAGTTTGTTGTTTTTGGTTTTTTGAGACACGGTTGGTGTATTTTGCCGCTCTTTTCAGTTTTTACTTTTTGGAGGAAAAGCAGGAGCGGAGGAGAGTGCGCTAAGCTCCTTGCGGAGATGACGCAAAATACTACAGGGAGGCCAGTCCCTAGGATGGGGCTGGCGAACACGGTGCGCTTTTCCTGGAGGGATAAGGCGATGGATCCACTGGACAGAGACGTTTTTGGGAGGACTATCCTGATCGGTATCCTTGGGCTGAAGGTGGAGGAAGTGTTCTGCCTACAAGAAAACCCATTGGAGGGTGCATATGATGTGGCATTGCATACGGAGAAAAAGCACGACGAGATTCTCAGAAAGGTGAGAGAAGTGGAAAAGGAGAAGCCGATGTCCCATTACGTGGTGACTAGCTTGGCGAGGAGCAATTTCCGAGTGGTTAACGTGAACATTTACAACCCTTACGTTAAGGACGAGGGAGGTGAGGGCCTTTCTGGGGAGATACATGGATGGTGTCTCCTCAGGAAGGCACCTCAAAGATTCCCTGGGCTTTTGGACCGGGAGGAGGGGTTTCCAGGCCCTCCTAAGAGAGGACCCAAATGGATTGGGTGGATACCTCCATCCTCCGGCGATGTTCTCCCTGGGGGCTGACCGGGGACGTTGCATTATGCCCGTCAGCCTCCTTTCTGCAGGCGTTGTATGGCCTATGGTCATATCCTCGCCTCGTGCGGCACAAAGAAGTGTAGGTATTGTGGATCTACGGAGCACGAGGCGAGGGACTGTGACGCGCCGAAGGCATGTCACGGGTGTGGTATGCTAACGCACCTGTGGCGTGAATGCCCGGCGCGTCAGAGGTCATACGCGTCTGCAGCTGGGGGGGGAGCAAGAGCCGGGGATGGGGGTAGAAGGAGGGACCAAGAACAAAGGACTGGAACAGAGGGAGCGGACACACGGGTGGAAGAGGAGGAGAAAACGGAAGCGGGAGGAGAAAAAGGAAAAGAAGACAACAGCATAGTGGAAACGGAAGGGCAGAAGGCTAAAGGAGAGCAGGAGGAGGAAGGAGACAGGAGAGTGAAGGGGCCAGAGAAGACGGCTGTGGAGAGGAAGGAGACGGAGAAGGCAACAGAGAGGGGAGGAGACTGGGAAGACGGAGGTGGAGAAGAAAGAGACAGAAAGGAAGGAGACTGGGAAGAAGGTGGTGGAGGAGAAAGAGACAGAAAGGAAGGAGACTGGGAAGACGGCGGTGGAGAAGAAAGAGATAGAAAGGAAGGAGACAGGGAAGAAGGTGGTGGAGGAGAAAGAGACAGAAAGGAAGGAGAGAGGGAAGAAGGTGGTGGAGGAGAAAGAGACAGAAAGGAAGGAGACAGGGAAGAAGGTGGTGGAGGAGAAAGAGACAGAAAGGAAGGAGAGAGGGAAGAAGGTGGTGGAGGAGAAAGAGACAGAAAGGAAGGAGACAGGGAAGAAGGTGGTGGAGGAGAAAGAGACAGAAAGGAAGGAGATAGGGAAGAAGGTGGTGGAGAAGAAAGAGACAGAAAGGAAGGAGACAGGGAAGAAGGTGGTGGAGAAGAAAGACACAGAAAGGGAGGAGAAAGAGAAGGCAGTGGTGGCGGGACCAGTAGGAGATGGAGTGAAGGAGTGGGGGGACAGTAAAGCGGTGAGATCACGGGTGGAGGAGCTGAGGGAGATGGTGGGGGGGCTGCCGGACAATATGAATGAAGCGAGGGGGGGGTTGACGGACGAGGAAAGGAATGTTCCCTGGTTGCGCCCTCCACCAATAAAGAGACCTAAGAAGGGGAGCGCCCGGAAAGCAGGAGGAAGAAGGGTGGTAAAAGGGTGGTGGTGAAGGAAGGGCAAGGGGGAGAGGATGCTGGGCCCTCGTGGGCTCCCTCTTCTTCCTGTTCTTTTACACCCCTGGCAGAGCTGGACCTACCAGGCATGGCCAAGGAATGGGGAATGGAGGAAGGAGAAAGTTTCCTGTTTGGGGACATGGGGTGCTCGAGCCGGAGCCCGGAGGAGGGGGTGGTGGATTTGAGTGGGGGCACAAGACACAGAGTGTGGGTGTGCCGGGTATTGGTGGTGTTTCCAGGGAGAGGGGATGGCGGCCGACGGGGAGCGTCAGGAGTGGAGAGGGCGTCCCCGTCGGTCGGGATGGGGTGAGTTTTTCTTTGATTTTTTGGTGTGGGTTTTGGTTTGTAGATGGGAAGGGGAGGGAAAATGCTCCCATGACTTTTGGTTTTTGGGTTTGGTTATTATTGAATAGTTTTGAAATGTTTAATGGAATTTGTGTTTGAATTGATTGATTTGTATAAGATTTTTGTTGGGTTTTGAACGTAATAAATATATTTTATAAAAAAAAAAAAATCTGTTCTTATCAGTTTAATATCTGATACGTCCCCCATCGGGGGACTACATATTAAATGGATTTTTCGAACAGGGAGTCGGAAATGGGGCTTGCTCCGTCCGCTCCACGCATCGACCCGGTATTGCAGTACCTCCGGGAACGGTGCAACACTTTTCTCCCATTGTCAAGGAAAAAGAAATACACCAAGCTATGTAAAACAGCTAGCAGAAGAAGAGAAGGAATGGAAAAAGAAGAATCATCCAAACTGAAACAAGTGCGAAGCCCCCTTCATGGGGGTCCCCCGTTTTCCCGCCATTTTACTTAAAAAAAAAAAACATTGGCCAGGAGAGTGTGTGTGTGTGTGTGTGTGTGTGTGTGTGTGTGTGTGTGTGTGTGTGTGTGTGTTTTGAGCCCCCCAAAAAATACAATCACTTCACCAGGATTGTGTGTGTGTGTGTGTTTTGAGCCCCCCCCAAAAATACAATCACTTCACCAGGATTGTCTATCTATCTATCTGTCTGTCTGTCTGTCTGTCTGTCTGTCTGTCTGTCTGTCTGTCTGTCTGTCTGTCTGTCTGTCTGTCTGTCTGTCTGTCTGTGACTTTTTACCCACAGCCCTCGAAAACTTGGAAGAGTGGGTTCGGGGACCACCCGCGGGGACCCGGCCTAGAGTGCACCGTGTGTGTCTCGGGCCCCGACCTCTGACTTCCATACGACTCTGGTTTCTCTTCATTACGCACAAGCCTTTCGCCTTTTACTAAAGACTTCCGTGGAGAGGAACACTTACGAGTTCAACGTATTTTTGGAAGGGCTTTGCTTCTGGCAGAGCCCGGTATCTTGTTTCAAGAGAAATTGACAGAGATGACGCCGAGACTTTTGCTCAGGCGTTTGACTTGAAGCCGGCTGACCGACCGGCGTATTTTTTCCACTCAAAGTAGTCGCTCGGGCAATTGAGTTCAAGCCCGACGATGACTGGTGTATTTGCCGGGCATTGAACAAATAGTCGCAATAGGATTAAAGAGCTAGTGACCTAACGACGCATTAGCGACTTTTAAAAAAAACACACCCGCCTGTCACCAGGGAAGCGTTGGGTGAGGAGGAGCCAACTTTTGCCAAACCGATGAGGTCTGCCGAGGCCCCCGGGCACCGGCGGGTGCAGGGGTCAATTTGTGGGTTATCGCTTCGGCCTTTTGGCTCAGATCAAGCTTGGTACCGAGGTGCCCCAGAGCTCGCTGAGTCAAAAGGTCGGAGATAGGAGGGCGATAGGTTTTTGTGTGAGACAGGGTTCTTTTTTGCCAAGGCGTTTTTTGTGTTTTCCAGAGGCTTCCATTTGGAGAGCTGGTTTTTTCCTTGTTTGGACGTGTGTTTTTTTTCCTTTTGGAAATGGCACGTACCATTTATAACAAGTCGGTACCAGGAATTGGATTGTCCAATACTGTGAGATTCGCATGGAGGGACAAAGAAATGGAGCCATTTGGAAGAGAGAAGTTCGGAAGGACCATATTGATGGGGATATTGGAACTGGAGGTAAAGGATGTTTTATGCTTCCAAGATAATCCAATTGAGGGGGCTTTTGATGTGACTTTTTATAGTGAAGGGAAGCATGAAGAAATTTTGATGAAGACAAAAGAAGGGAGTAAGGCATTTCCCATGTGCCATTATGAAGTGACCAACTTGGCGAGAAGTAGTTTTCGATTGGTAACTGTGACCATGTACAATCCCCATGTGACTGACGAAGAGGTGAGGGCCTTCTGGGGCGATACATGGACAATGTTTCCTCAGCGAGGCGCCTCAGGGACTCCCTGGGATTCTGGAACGGGAGGAGAGGGTTCCAGGCCCTTCTCAGGGAGGACCCAAGGGGATTGGGTGGGTTCCTACATCCCCCGGCGATGTTCTCCCTGGGGGCTGACAGGGGACGTTACATTATGCCCGTCAGCCTCCATTTTGCAGGCGCTGTATGGCCTATGGTCAACCCTTGCCTCGTGTAGTACAAGGATTTGCAGGTTCTGTGGGTCGAGCGGTCACGAGGCAAGGGATTGTGACGAGCCAAAGGCTTGCCACGGGTGTGGCTCGGTTACACACCTGTGGCGGAGTTGCCCGGCTCGTCACGGGTCATACGCGTCTGCAGCTGGAGGGGGAGCAGGTGCGGGGGATGTGGGAAGTAGAGGAAGAGGAGCGGACATGGGATCTGGAACAGGAACATCACGAAAAGAGGAGGAAAAGGTGTCGGGAGGAGCGGTGGAAGGAGAGGAGGAGCAGGTGGAAAAGGTGCTGGGAGGAGAGGGAGAGGTTGAAGGAGAGGAGGAGCAGGTGGAGAAGGTGCTGGGAGGAGAGGGAGAGGTTGAAGGAGAAGAGGAGCAGGCAGAGGACGGACACAGGATTGTGAAGAGTCAAGAAAGGACAACAACGGAGAAACAGATGACTGAGAAGGCATTGGAGGTGGAACCAGAAGGAGAGGGGGTAAAAGAGTGGGGGGACAGTGATGTATCGTCTGCCCGGTGGAGGAGATGAGAGGGTTGGTGGAGGGGCTGGCGAGGGGGGGTAGAGTTACATCGGTTTCTCCTCCAAACAGGAGGACGAGGAGGAAGGGGCGCTTTGACAACAGGGGAGAGGGGGTGGTAAAGGGGGGAGGCTAAACAGGAGCTGGTGGGGGGGATAGGTTTTCTCCCTTACCGCGGTCTCCCCCGAGAAGGAAGATAAGGGTGGAAAAGCTGGAGGTGGGGGAGGGAGAAGGTTCGGGGCCCTGGGTGGCCCCCTCTTCACCTACTATTGTACCCTTGTCTGAGATAGACCTTCCAGGGATGGCCCAGGGTTGGGCAAGGGAGGGGGGACCAAGTTTCCTGTTTGGGGGTGCGGGGTCCTCGGTCAAGAGCCCAGAGAGAAGCAGGGTGGTGGATTTTGGAGTAAAGCACATGATGCGGGGTGTGCAGGTGCCGGGTGCCGGTCCTGCATCTAAGGGTGAGGGTATGGTGGTTGAAGGGGGGGAGAAGAAGTCCTCGTCAGTAGGGTGAAATTTTTATTTGGGGTGGTTATGGGTAGTTTGTATCTTAGAAGGGGAGGGAAGATGCTCCCCTGATTATTGTTTATAGTTTTGGTTATTGGTTATTAGTTTTGAAATATCCATTTGGATTTTTGTTATAAAATTGATTTTGTTTGGAACATTGAAGGTATTTGTATGGAAATTGATGGTAATAAATATATATTTTGTAAAAAAAAAAATCTGTTCTTATCAGTTTAATATCTGATACGTCCCCCATCGGGGGACTACATATTAAATGGATTTTTCGAACAGGGAGTCGGAAATGGGGCTTGCTCCGTCCGCTCCACGCATCGACTCGGTATTGCAGTACCTCCGGGAACGGTGCAACACTTTTCTCCCATTGTCAAGGAAAAAGAAATACACCAAGCTATGTAAAACAGCTAGCAGAAGAAGAGAAGGAATGGAAAAAGAAGAATCATCCAAACTGAAACAAGTGCGAAGCCCCCTTCATGGGGGTCCCCCGTTTTCCCGCCATTTTACTTAAAAAAAAAAATTACAAAAAAAAACATTGGCCAGGAGAGTGTGTGTGTGTGTGTGTGTGTGTGTGTGTGTGTGTGTGTGTGTGTGTGTGTGTTTTGAGCCCCCAAAAAATACAATCACTTCACCAGGATTGTGTGTGTGTGTGTGTTTTTGAGCCCCCCAAAAAATACAATCACTTCACCAGGATTGTCTATCTATCTATCTGTCTGTCTGTCTGTCTGTCTGTCTGTCTGTCTGTCTGTCTGTCTGTCTGTCTGTCTGTCTGTCTGTCTGTCTGTGACTTTTACCCACAGCCCTCGAAAACTTGGAAGAGTGGGTTCGGGGACCACCCGCGGGACCCGGCCTAGAGTGCACCGTGTGTGTCTCGGGCCCCGACCTCTGACTTCCATACGACTCTGGTTTCTCTTCATTACGCACAAGCCTTTCGCCTTTTACTAAAGACTTCCGTGGAGAGGAACACTTACGAGTTCAACGTATTTTTGGAAGGGCTTTGCTTCTGGCAGAGCCCGGTATCTTGTTTCAAGAGAAATTGACAGAGATGACGCCGAGACTTTTTGCTCAGGCGTTTGACTTGAAGCCGGCTGACCGACCGGCGTATTTTTTCCACTCAAAGTAGTCGCTCGAGCAATTGAGTTCAAGCCCGACGATGACTGGTGTATTTGCCGGGCATTGAACAAATAGTCGCAATAGGATTAAAGAGCTAGTGACCTAACGACGCATTAGCGACTTTTAAAAAAAACACACCCGCCTGTCACCAGGGAAGCGTTGGGTGAGGAGGAGCCAACTTTTGCCAAACCGATGAGGTTCTGCCGAGGCCCCGGGCACCGGCGGGTGCAGGGGTCAATTTGTGGGTTATCGCTTCTCGGCCTTTTGGCTCAGATCAAGCTTGGTACCGAGGTGCCCCAAAGCCCGCTGAGCCAGAAGGTCGAAGGAAGGCAGGAGGGAGGAAAATTTTATTTTGGTTTTTTTTGGCGGGAATCGGAGTTTTCGGATTTCTTTTTTCTTTGGCTTCTTGTATAAGAGAGCATTTTTGTTGGAAGAGATGGAGCAGCAAAAGCCAATCAGGCAGGTTCCAGGGATTGGCTTGGCCAACACCGTGAGGTTTGCCTGGACGGACAAGGAGACGGAGCCATGGGGACGAGATACGTTTGGGAGAAATATCCTGATGGGCTACCTGAATCTACAGGTTAAAGATGTTCTATGCCTTCAGGGGAACCCGATGGAGAAGGCATATGATGTGACGTTTCATGTGGAGGAGAAGCATGACGATATTATGAAGAAGGTGAGGGAAGGGAAAGGAGCAAGACCCCTGTGCCATTACGAGGTGACCAGCCTGGCAAGGAACAATTTCAGGGTGGTCACCGTCACCATGTACAATCCCCATGTAAAGGATGAGGAGGTGAGGGCCTTTCTGGGGAGATACGTGGAAAACGTCTCCTCAGCGAGGCACCTCAGGGACTCCCTGGGATTCTGGAACGGGAGGAGAGGGTTCCAGGTCCTTCTCAGGGAGGACCCGAAGGGTTTAGGTGGCTACCTCCATCCCCGGCGATGTTCTCCCTGGGGGCTGACAGGGGGACATTATTCTATGCCCGTCAGCCTCCCTTTCTGCAGGCGTTGTATGGCCTATGGTCATATCCTGGCCTCGTGCAACACCAGAAAATGCAAGTTCTGTGGGTCGGGAGAGCACGAGGCCAAGGATTGTGACGAGCCCAAGGCTTGCCACGGGTGTGGCTCGTCAGCACACCTGTGGCGTGAGTGCCCGGCTCGTCAGAGGTCGTACGCGTCTGCGGCTGGAGGGAGAACGGGGGATGGGGGAGAAAGGAAAGTAAGGGCCTGGATGAAGGTAATGGCACAGGGGAAAAGACTGCACGGAAGGAGAAGGACGGGAGGAAGGAGGCTGGAACAGAAGGAGAGGAGGGGAAGGAGGCGGAAGGAACAGAGAAGAAGGAGGCTGGGGCAGTGGCGAGAGAGGAGGTGGAGGAGGGAACGGTGGCGGAAATGGAAGGAGAAGCTGAGACGGGACCAGAAGAAGGACCGGAGGAGGAAGAAGGAGTGAAGGAGTGGGGGACAGCTTGTCGAGCGCCCTTGTTGAAGAGATGCGGGGAATGGTGGAGGAGATAGCGGGGAAGAGGGGTGGTGTCTCCCGCTACCTCCAACACCAAAGAAGAAAGGGAAGAGGAGGGTGTGCTTGACAGGCTGTGAGAGGGAGGGGGGTGTGGGGGGAGGGGTGGCCAAGCGTGTGATGGGGGAAAGAAGAACGCCCTTGTCCTCGTTATTTTATCAGCCCCTCAACAGCTGGTGGAGGGTGACTCCCAGGGCGTGGCGCTGGGCTGGGGGTCTGAGGGGGATCTCAACTCCTGCTTGGGGAGATGGGGTCCCCTGCTCTCGACCTCAGTCCAGCAGCCTACAGGGAGACAGAAACGGAGGGTGTTGGTGGGGAACCCAGGATGCAGGGCACTCCAAGGCCTAACACCATCCCTGCATCCTGGGTTGGAGAGATGGAGGAGGACGGGGGGACGTCAGGAGAGGAGAGGACGTCCCCGCCGGATGAGACGAGGCAGGGGAGCATCGGGTGAGTCTCCTGTTTTTTGGTTAATTTGGGTTTTCATTTCATTGATGTAAGGTTTTATAATTAATTTTTTAAATGACATTTTCTGTTAATATTTTTAGTTTAAATGTAAGGGGTTTGAGGGATTTTGTTAAGAGGAGGGCGGTTTTTAGTTTTTTGGAAGGGGTGGGTTTTGATGTTTGTTTTGTACAGGAGGTTCACCTGAGGGATGGAGGGGATGTCATCAGGTTTAGTAGGGAGTGGGATAAGGGGGAATCAATTTGGGGTATAGGTGGGGTTCACTCTACGGGGTGGGTATTTTGTTTGGGAATAGGGAGGTTAGAGTAGAGAGCACTTTTGTTGTAATGCAGGGGAGGGTGTTGGGGGTGGATGTCACTTTTAGGGATAGTAGGTATAGGTTAGTGGTGGTGTATGGGGCCACAGGTGGCGGCAGACAGGAGGGAGATGGTGGACTGTCTGGCGCCCCTGTGTGTCACAAATAGGCACTTGGTGATAGGTGGGGATTTTAACATAGATTTAGGGTTAGCGGGGGATAGTAGTGCAGGCGCCATCACCGGGCTTATGGCTTGCCATGGTCTGGTTGATGGAGGCCTGCACACTACTCCGACAATGGCGGGTCCCACATGGCGTAACTCTCGGGGGGTTGCGCGGAGGCTCGACTATATTTTTCTATCTAGGTCTTTGGGCCAGTTGTCTGGGCGGCTGTTGCCTGTGTTCTTCTCAGATCACGACGGGGTGCTCCTGCAGGTGGGGCCGCCAGTCTGCCTCTTCGGTAGGGGGGTACTGGAAATTAGATCGGGATGTGCTGGAGGAGCAAGCTTTGTCGACACCTTTTTGGTTTCTTTCGGGGCTTGAAGGCCTCCGGTCCATGTGCGAGGGGGTGTTGGAGTGGTGGGATTTAGTTAAGGTAAGGATTAGGGCTTTTATAATAGGATATTGTAAGAGGAAAAAAAGGGAGGAAAGGAGGGAGGTGGATCGTATCCAAAGGTTGCTCGAACTCGAGTACGAGGCAGGCAACCTCGGCGGGTCGATTGACTGGGAGAGATCCACTGACCTGAAGGCGCAGCTCAGGGAGCTGCAGGAGCGGAAGGCTCGAGCTTTCCTGGAGCGTGCGCATAATGGCTTTTTAGAACATAATGAGACTTGTTCCTCTATGTTCTTTAAGTCGGTTAGGGCCAGACAGAGTAGGAAGATAATGCATGGGGTGAGGAAAGAAGATGGTAGCATAGTTAGAAAACCGGAGGAAATGGTCAGGGTAACAACTGATCATTTCCGAGGTTTATTTAAAGAGAGGGTAATAGATGTAGAGCAGGGAAATGTGTTTTTAGAACACTTGTCCCGGCGATTGCCGGAGGACATTAGAAATGTGATGGAGGCTCAGATCTCCCTCGAGGAGGTTGAGAGTGCTCTCAGGAGGATGGGAAAAGGGAAGGTGCCTGGGATGGATGGGTTGCCGGCCGAGTTTTACCTCAAGTTTTGGGGTATACTTGGACCAGTGGTCCTCGAAGTCTTGAAGGCCATCCTTGAGACGGGGGTCCCGGGGGGATCAATGGCGGTCGGTGTGCTGTCACTTCTTTATAAGAAGGGGGAAGCAACTGACCTTGGCAACTGGCGGCCGTTGACCATGCTGTGCGTAGATTACAAGCTACTTGCAAAGGTTTTAGCAGACCGGTTGCGACAGCCCTTCCCTACGTCGTCCATGAGGATCAGACGTGCGGGGTAGAGGGTCGCTCGATCAGATGGAACCTACAGTTGATCAGGGACTCCATCGCTTGGGTAGAAGATAGGGGCTGCCTTTAATGGTAGCAGCGCTGGATCAGGCGAAAGCCTTTGATCGCGTGAATAGATCCTTTCTATTCAGGGTGTTAGGTAGATTAGGATTTGGGGAGAAGTTTATAGGATGGATCCGTACATTATATGTCGGAGCGGGGTGCCGAGTTAGCGTTAACAGTCACTTAGGTGACGTTTTGACCTCTCGTCTGGGGTCAGGCAGGGATGCCCGCTCTCGGCTCTCCTCTTCGTTCTGTACATGGAGCCTCTGGGGGCTGCCATTAGGGCAGACACAGGGGTGGAGGGCTTGCTGATCCCTGGAAGTGGCGGTCTCCGTGTCAAGTTGACACAGTACGCCGACGACACATCCTTGCTGCTTTGCAAGGACTCGTGCTTGACAAGATCCCTTGCCATTATTGGGGACTTCACCCGAGCGTCGGGGCGGTTCTGAACCACGCCGAAGTCTTCCGTTAAATTTTTCGGAAGATGGAGTGGTAGGACGGATGTGCCCGGAGGGTTATCTCTCTGTAACGGGGCCCTGAGGGTTCTCGGGGTCCACTTTGAGACCTCCCGGCTCAGCGACGCTGAACTGGAACATGGGCATCGCAGTGGTACAGAGGAAGCTAGCGATGTGGAGGGCTAGGTCTTTGTCCTTTTTAGGCAAGGTCCTGGTTCTCAAGGTGGATGTACTGCCATCTCTTTTGTATTTGGCGTATATATACCCATTGCCGGCTTGTCTGAGGAGGCCTCTAGTGAGGCTAGTGTTTCAGTTCATGTGGGGTGGCAGGTACGAGTGGGTCGCCAGGGCACGCATGATCTGTCCCATCGGGGAGGGAGGTAGGGGGGTACCACATCTCCCCCTCAAGCTGGACGCAATTTTTGTTTCTTTTCTGTTAACGGAGCTTGCTCAGCCGGTACTACACCCGTCCGGTTACCTCCTGCGGGTGTTCTTCTCGTATCAGGCGAGAAGCGTAATGGTGTGGTCTAACACGGGTCCTCGGGCGGAACAGCTGCCGTGGCACTTTGGCCATGCGGCCAAGTGGCTGCGTGCGCACCCCGAGGTTGAAGTTGCCCGAGTAGGTTTAGATCACAGGCACCTGTACGAGGAGGTTAGACGGGCAGTAAGTCCGGCACCTGTAGTGGGCATCCCGGCGGCGGTCTGGGAGGGAGTGCAGGCGCGGGGCCTGGACAACAGGCTCAAGGACCTGAATTGGTTGAGCCTCCACAAGTGTTTGCCGGTGCGCTCCACCATGTACCGGCATAGCTTGGCGCGATCCCCCCACCTGCCCAAGACCTTCTTGTGGCAGGGAGGAGACTGTGCGCCATGTCTTTTGGGACTGTGCCATTGCCGGAGTAGTATGGGCAAAGGCACGGGTGTTGTTAGGAAGGGTTAGAGGTGATTTTGTATTGACGTGGGCTAGGTTAGAGAGAGGTGTAGGGAGAGCGAGGGGCACGGATAGGGATAGGTTTCTGCTCTGGCTTCTCATGAGCCTCTTTAAGCGAGGGCTGTGGGAAGCCAGGCAGAACATGGTCAAGACAGGGAGAGATTGGGGGGTGGAAGGAATAGTGAGGAGGGTGGAAGGAGATTTGAGGGGGAGGATGAAGAGGGAGGAGACGAAGTGGGGGCAGCACGCTGCCCGGGAGAGATGGAAGGGGGGATTAGGGCTGGGGTTATTTTAGATTAGGGACGGGAAGATAGGGAAAGTTAGTGTTTAGGATGACGGGGAGGGATGATGCTCCCCTGAGTTTTGTTTTGGGGTTTTTTTGGTTTGTTTTATAAATTAAAATACCATTATTTGAGTTTGAAGGAATATATGATTTTGTAAAGAATGAATGGTATTGAACGTAATAAATTATTTTTTCTAAAAAAAAAAAAAAATCTGTTCTTATCAGTTTAATATCTGATACGTCCCCCATCGGGGGACTACATATTAAATGGATTTTTCGAACAGGGAGTCGGAAATGGGGCTTGCTCCGTCCGCTCCACGCATCGACCCGGTATTGCAGTACCTCCGGGAACGGTGCAACACTTTTCTCCCATTGTCAAGGAAAAAGAAATACACCAAGCTATGTAAAACAGCTAGCAGAAGAAGAGAAGGAATGAAAAAAGAAGAATCATCCAAACTGAAACAAGTGCGAAGCCCCCTTCATGGGGGTCCCCCGTTTTCCCGCCATTTTACTTAAAAAAAAAAAAAAAAAAAAAAACATTGGCCAGGAGAGTGTGTGTGTGTGTGTGTGTGTGTGTGTGTGTGTGTGTGTGTGTGTGTGTGTGTTTTTGAGCCCCCCCAAAAAATACAATCACTTCACCAGGATTGTGTGTGTGTGTGTGTTTTTGAGCCCCCCAAAAATACAATCACTTCACCAGGATTGTCTATCTATCTATCTGTCTGTCTGTCTGTCTGTCTGTCTGTCTGTCTGTCTGTCTGTCTGTCTGTCTGTCTGTCTGTCTGTCTGTGACTTTTTACCCACAGCCCTCGAAAACTTGGAAGAGTGGGTTCGGGGACCACCCGCGGGGACCCGGCCTAGAGTGCACCGTGTGTGTCTCGGGCCCCGACCTCTGACTTCCATACGACTCTGGTTTCTCTTCATTACGCACAAGCCTTTCGCCTTTTACTAAAGACTTCCGTGGAGAGGAACACTTACGAGTTCAACGTATTTTTGGAAGGGCTTTGCTTCTGGCAGAGCCCGGTATCTTGTTTCAAGAGAAATTGACAGAGATGACGCCGAGACTTTTGCTCAGGCGTTTGACTTGAAGCCGGCTGACCGACCGGCGTATTTTTTCCACTCAAAGTAGTCGCTCGGGCAATTGAGTTCAAGCCCGACGATGACTGGTGTATTTGCCGGGCATTGAACAAATAGTCGCAATAGGATTAAAGAGCTAGTGACCTAACGACGCATTAGCGACTTTTAAAAAAAAACACACCCGCCTGTCACCAGGGAAGCGTTGGGTGAGGAGGAGCCAACTTTTGCCAAACCGATGAGGTCTGCCGAGGCCCCCGGGGGCCCGGCGGGTGCAGGGGTCAATTTGTGGGTTATCGCTTCTCGGCCTTTTGGCTCAGATCAAGCTTGGTACCGAGGTGCCCCAGAGCTCGCTGAGTCAAAAGGTCGGAGATAGGAGGGCGATAGGTTTTTGTGTGAGACAGGGTTCTTTTTTGCCAAGGCGTTTTTTGTGTTTTCCAGAGGCTTCCATTTGGAGAGCTGGTTTTTTCCTTGTTTGGACGTGTGTTTTTTTTCCTTTTGGAAATGGCACGTACCATTTATAACAAGTCGGTACCAGGAATTGGATTGTCCAATACTGTGAGATTCGCATGGAGGGACAAAGAAATGGAGCCATTTGGAAGAGAGAAGTTCGGAAGGACCATATTGATGGGGATATTGGAACTGGAGGTAAAGGATGTTTTATGCTTCCAAGATAATCCAATTGAGGGGGCTTTTGATGTGACTTTTTATAGTGAAGGGAAGCATGAAGAAATTTTGATGAAGACAAAAGAAGGGAGTAAGGCATTTCCCATGTGCCATTATGAAGTGACCAACTTGGCGAGAAGTAGTTTTCGATTGGTAACTGTGACCATGTACAATCCCCATGTGACTGACGAAGAGGTGAGGGCCTTTCTGGGGCGATACATGGACAATGTTTCCTCAGCGAGGCGCCTCAGGGACTCCCTGGGATTCTGGAACGGGAGGAGAGGGTTCCAGGCCCTTCTCAGGGAGGACCCAAGGGGATTGGGTGGGTTCCTACATCCCCCGGCGATGTTCTCCTGGGGGCTGACAGGGGGACGTTACATTATGCCCGTCAGCCTCCATTTTGCAGGCGCTGTATGGCCTATGGTCATACCCTTGCCTCGTGTAGTACAAGGATTTGCAGGTTCTGTGGGTCGAGCGGTCACGAGGCAAGGGATTGTGACGAGCCAAAGGCTTGCCACGGGTGTGGCTCGGTTACACACCTGTGGCGGAGTTGCCCGGCTCGTCACGGGTCACACGCGCCTGCAGCTGGAGGGGGAGCAGGTGCGGGGGATGTGGGAAGTAGAGGAAGAGGAGCGGACATGGGATCTGGAACAGGAACATCACGAAAAGAGGAGGAAAAGGTGTCGGGAGGAGCGGTGGAAGGAGAGGAGGAGCAGGTGGAAAAGGTGCTGGGAGGAGAGGGAGAGGTTGAAGGAGAGGAGGAGCAGGTGGAGAAGGTGCTGGGAGGAGAGGGAGAGGTTGAAGGAGAAGAGGAGCAGGCAGAGGACGGACACAGGATTGTGAAGAGTCAAGAAAGGACAACAACGGAGAAACAGATGACTGAGAAGGCATTGGAGGTGGAACCAGAAGGAGAGGGGGTAAAAGAGTGGGGGGGACAGTGATGTATCGTCTGCCCGGGTGGAGGAGATGAGAGGGTTGGTGGAGGGGCTGGCGAGGGGGGGTAGAGTTACATCGGTTTCTCCTCCAAACAGGAGGACGAGGAGGAAGGGGCGCTTTGACAACAGGGGGAGAGGGGGTGGTAAAGGGGGGGAGGCTAAACAGGAGCTGGTGGGGGGATAGGTTTTCTCCCTTACCGCGGTCTCCCCGAGAAGGAAGATAAGGGTGGAAAAGCTGGAGGTGGGGAGGGGAGAAGGTTCGGGGCCCTGGGTGGCCCCCTCTTCACCTACTATTGTACCCTTGTCTGAGATAGACCTTCCAGGGATGGCCCAGGGTTGGGCAAGGGAGGGGGACCAAGTTTCCTGTTTGGGGTGCGGGGTCCTCGGTCAAGAGCCCAGAGAGAAGCAGGGTGGTGGATTTTGGAGTAAAGCACATGATGCGGGGTGTGCAGGTGCCGGGTGCCGGTCCTGCATCTAAGGGTGAGGGTATGGTGGTTGAAGGGGGAGAAGAAGTCCCTCGTCAGTAGGGTGAAATTTTTATTTGGGGTGGTTATGGGTAGTTTGTATCTTAGAAGGGGAGGGAAGATGCTCCCCTGATTATTGTTTATAGTTTTGGTTATTGGTTATTAGTTTTGAAATATCCATTTGGATTTTTGTTATAAAATTGATTTTGTTTGGAACATTGAAGGTATTTGTATGGAAATTGATGGTAATAAATATATATTTTGTAAAAAAAAAATCTGTTCTTATCAGTTTAATATCTGATACGTCCCCCATCGGGGACTACATATTAAATGGATTTTTCGAACAGGGAGTCGGAAATGGGGCTTGCTCCGTCCGCTCCACGCATCGACCCGGTATTGCAGTACCTCCGGGAACGGTGCAACACTTTTCTCCCATTGTCAAGGAAAAAGAAATACACCAAGCTATGTAAAACAGCTAGCAGAAGAAGAGAAGGAATGGAAAAAGAAGAATCATCCAAACTGAAACAAGTGCGAAGCCCCCTTCATGGGGGTCCCCCGTTTTCCCGCCATTTTACTTAAAAAAAAAAAAAAAAATAAAAAAAAAACATTGGCCAGGAGAGTGTGTGTGTGTGTGTGTGTGTGTGTGTGTGTGTGTGTGTGTGTTTTTGAGCCCCCCCCAAAAAATACAATCACTTCACCAGGATTGTGTGTGTGTGTGTGTTTTGAGCCCCCCAAAAATACAATCACTTCACCAGGATTGTCTATCTATCTATCTGTCTGTCTGTCTGTCTGTCTGTCTGTCTGTCTGTCTGTCTGTCTGTCTGTCTGTCTGTCTGTCTGTCTGTGACTTTTTACCCACAGCCCTCGAAAACTTGGAAGAGTGGGTTCGGGGACCACCCGCGGGGACCCGGCCTAGAGTGCACCGTGTGTGTCTCGGGCCCCGACCTCTGACTTCCATACGACTCTGGTTTCTCTTCATTACGCACAAGCCTTTCGCCTTTTACTAAAGACTTCCGTGGAGAGGAACACTTACGAGTTCAACGTATTTTTGGAAGGGCTTTGCTTCTGGCAGAGCCCGGTATCTTGTTTCAAGAGAAATTGACAGAGATGACGCCGAGACTTTTTGCTCAGGCGTTTGACTTGAAGCCGGCTGACCGACCGGCGTATTTTTTCCACTCAAAGTAGTCGCTCGGGCAATTGAGTTCAAGCCCGACGATGACTGGTGTATTTGCCGGGCATTGAACAAATAGTCGCAATAGGATTAAAGAGCTAGTGACCTAACGACGCATTAGCGACTTTTAAAAAAAACACACCCGCCTGTCACCAGGGAAGCGTTGGGTGAGGAGGAGCCAACTTTTGCCAAACCGATGAGGTCTGCCGAGGCCCCCGGGCCCGGGCGGGTGCAGGGGTCAATTTGTGGGTTATCGCTTCTCGGCCTTTTGGCTCAGATCAAGCTTGGTACCGAGGTGCCCCAAAGCCCGCTGAGCCAAAAGGTCGAAGGAAGGCAGGAGGGAGGAAAGTTTGTTGTTTTGGTATTTGGATTCACGGTTGGTTTATTTTGCCGCTCTTTTTCAGTTTTTCTTTTTGGAAGAAAGCGGAGGCGAGTGCGCCAATTTTCTTTGCGGAGATGGCGCAGGCTTCTACATGGAGGCCAGTCCCTAGGATGGGGCTGGCGAATACGGTGCGGTTTGCCTGGAAGGATAAGGCGACGGAGCCAATTGGCAGAGATGAGTTTGGGAGGACCATTTTGATTGAGATCCTTGGACTGACGGTGGAGGATGTGTTCTGCCTCCAAGACAACCCCTTTGGAGGGGGCATACGATGTGGCGCTACACACTGAAGTGAAGCACGATGACGTTCTCAGAAGGGCGAGAGAAGTGCAAGCAGAGAGGCCGGTGTCTCATTACTTGGTGACCAGCTTGGCGAAGAGTAATTTCAGGGTTGTGAATGTGAACATTTACAACCCTTACGTGAAGGACGAGGAGGTGAGGGCCTTTCTGGGGAGATACATGGATAGTGTCTCCTCAGGAAGGCACCTCAAGGACTCTTTGGGTTTTTGGACCGGGAGGAGGGGTTTCCAGGCCCTCCTAAGAGAGGACCCAAAAGGATTGGGTGGATACCTCCATCCTCCGGCGATGTTCTCCTGGGGGCTGACAGGGGACGTTGCATTATGCCCGTCAGCCTCCGTACTGCAGGCGTTGTATGGCCTACGGCCACGTCCTCGCCTCGTGCAGCATAAAGAAGTGCAGGTATTGTGGATCTGCAGAGCACGAGGCGAGGGACTGTGACGCGCCGAAGGCATGTCACAGGTGTGGCATGCTGACGCACCTGTGGCGTGAATGCCCGGCGCGTCAAGGGTCATACGCGTCTGCAGCTGGGGGAACGAGAGCCGGGGATGGGGGTAGAAGGAGGGACCAAGAACTGAGTACTGGAACAGAGGGAGCGGACACACGGGTGGAAGAGGAGGAGCAAACGGAAGCGGGAGGAGAAAAAGAAAAAGAAGACAACAGCATAGTGGAAACGGAAGGGCAGGAGGCTGAAGGAGAGCAGGAGGAGGAAGGAGACAGGAGAGTGAAGGGGCCAGAGAAGACGGCTGTGGAGAGGAAGGAGACGGAGAAGGCAACAGAGAGGGAGGAGACTGGGAAGACGGCGGTGGAGAAGAAAGAGACAGAAAGGAAGGAGACAGGGAAGACGGCGGTGGAGAAGAAAGAGACAGAAAGGGAGGAGACAGGGAAGAAGGTGGTGGAGAAGAAAGAGACAGAAAGGAAGGAGACAGGGAAGAAGGTGGTGGAGAAGGAAAAGACAGAAAGGAAGGAGATAGGGAAGAAGGTGGTGGAGAAGAAAGAGACAGAAAAGAAGGAGACAGGGAAGAAGGTGGTGGAGAAGAAAGAGACAGAAAGGAAGGAGACAGGGAAGAAGGTGGTGGAGAAGAAAGAGACAGAAAGGAAGGAGACAGGGAAGAAGGTGGTGGAGAAGGAAAAGACAGAAAGGGAGGAGACAGAGAAGGTAGTTGTGGCGGGACCAGTAGGAGAAGGAGTGAAGGAGTGGGGGGACAGTAAAGAGGTGAAATCACGGGTGGAGGTGGAGAAGGAGGCAAGCTATGAAAACTTTTTGCCTTTTACTCCACCATACAAGAGGTCGAAAAGAGGGGAGCGCTCAAGGAGGATGGGTGGTAAAAGAGGGAGGGGGGCAGATCAGGGTGGAGGGGAGGGGGAGGTTGCAGGGCCCTCTTGGGTTCCCTCTTCCTTCACCTTTACACCCCTGTCTGAGCTTGACCTTACAGGCATGGCCCAGGATTGGGCGATGGAGGGAGGCTTAAGCTCCCTGTTTGGGCTCGTGGGGTCCCCGGGCCGGAGTCAGGAGGAGGGCAGGGTGGTAGACCTAAGTGTGGGGTACGGGACGCAGGGTGAGCGTGTGTCGGGCGCTGTTACCGCATCCAGGGGAGAGGGATGGCGGCCGACGGGGAGCGTCAGGAGTGGAGAAGGCGTCCCCGTCGGTCGGGATGGGGTGAGTTTTTCTTTGATTTTTTGGTGTAGGTTTTGGTTTGTAGATGGGAAGGGGAGGGAAAATGCTCCCATGACTTTTGGTTTTTGGGTTTGGTTATTATTGAATAGTTTTGAAATGTTTAATGGAATTTGTGTTTGAATTGATTGATTGTATAAGATTTTTGTTGGGTTTTGAACGTAATAAATATATTTTATAAAAAATCTGTTCTTATCAGTTTAATATCTGATACGTCCCCCATCGGGGGACTACATATTAAATGGATTTTTCGAACAGGGAGTCGGAAATGGGGCTTGCTCCGTCCGCTCCACGCATCGACCCGGTATTGCAGTACCTCCGGGAACGGTGCAACACTTTTCTCCCATTGTCAAGGAAAAAGAAATACACCAAGCTATGTAAAACAGCTAGCAGAAGAAGAGAAGGAATGGAAAAAGAAGAATCATCCAAACTGAAACAAGTGCGAAGCCCCCTTCATGGGGGTCCCCCGTTTTCCCGCCATTTTACTTAAAAATAAAAAAAAATAAAAATAAAAAACATTGGCCAGGAGAGTGTGTGTGTGTGTGTGTGTGTGTGTGTGTGTGTGTGTGTGTGTGTGTGTGTTTTGAGCCCCCCAAAAAATACAATCACTTCACCAGGATTGTGTGTGTGTGTGTGTTTTTGAGCCCCCCAAAAATACAATCACTTCACCAGGATTGTCTATCTATCTATCTGTCTGTCTGTCTGTCTGTCTGTCTGTCTGTCTGTCTGTCTGTCTGTCTGTCTGTCTGTGACTTTTTACCCACAGCCCTCGAAAACTTGGAAGAGTGGGTTCGGGGACCACCCGCGAGGACCCGGCCTAGAGTGCACCGTGTGTGTCTCGGGCCCCGACCTCTGACTTCCATACGACTCTGGTTTCTCTTCATTACGCACAAGCCTTTCGCCTTTTACTAAAGACTTCCGTGGAGAGGAACACTTACGAGTTCAACGTATTTTTGGAAGGGCTTTGCTTCTGGCAGAGCCCGGTATCTTGTTTCAAGAGAAATTGACAGAGATGACGCCGAGACTTTTTGCTCAGGCGTTTGACTTGAAGCCGGCTGACCGACCGGCGTATTTTTCCACTCAAAGTAGTCGCTCGGGCAATTGAGTTCAAGCCCGACGATGACTGGTGTATTTGCCGGGCATTGAACAAATAGTCGCAATAGGATTAAAGAGCTAGTGACCTAACGACGCATTAGCGACTTTTAAAAAAAAACACACCCGCCTGTCACCAGGGAAGCGTTGGGTGAGGAGGAGCCAACTTTTGCCAAACCGATGAGGTCTGCCGAGGCCCCGGGCCCGGCGGGTGCAGGGGTCAATTTGTGGGTTATCGCTTCTCGGCCTTTTGGCTCAGATCAAGTGTAGTATCTGTTCTTATCAGTTTAATATCTGATACGTCCCCCATCGGGGGACTACATATTAAATGGATTTTTCGAACAGGGAGTCGGAAATGGGGCTTGCTCCGTCCGGCTCCACGCATCGACCCGGTATTGCAGTACCTCCGGGAACGGTGCAACACTTTTCTCCCATTGTCAAGGAAAAAGAAATACACCAAGCTATGTAAAACAGCTAGCAGAAGAAGAGAAGGAATGGAAAAGAAGAATCATCCAAACTGAAACAAGTGCGAAGCCCCCTTCATGGGGGTCCCCGTTTTCCGCCATTTTACTTTAAAAAAACAAAACAAAAAAAAAAAACAAAAACATTGGCCAGGAGAGTGTGTGTGTGTGTGTGTGTGTGTGTGTGTGTGTGTGTGTGTGTGTGTGTGTTTTGAGCCCCCCAAAAAAATACAATCACTTCACCAGGATTGTGTGTGTGTGTGTGTTTTTGAGCCCCCCCAAAAATACAATCACTTCACCAGGATTGTCTATCTATCTATCTGTCTGTCTGTCTGTCTGTCTGTCTGTCTGTCTGTCTGTCTGTCTGTCTGTCTGTCTGTGACTTTTTACCCACAGCCCTCGAAAACTTGGAAGAGTGGGTTCGGGGACCACCCGCGGGGACCCGGCCTAGAGTGCACCGTGTGTGTCTCGGGCCCCGACCTCTGACTTCCATACGACTCTGGTTTCTCTTCATTACGCACAAGCCTTTCGCCTTTTACTAAAGACTTCCGTGGAGAGGAACACTTACGAGTTCAACGTATTTTTGGAAGGGCTTTGCTTCTGGCAGAGCCCGGTATCTTGTTTCAAGAGAAATTGACAGAGATGACGCCGAGACTTTTTGCTCAGGCGTTTGACTTGAAGCCGGCTGACCGACCGGCGTATTTTTTCCACTCAAAGTAGTCGCTCGGGCAATTGAGTTCAAGCCCGACGATGACTGGTGTATTTGCCGGGCATTGAACAAATAGTCGCAATAGGATTAAAGAGCTAGTGACCTAACGACGCATTAGCGACTTTTAAAAAAAAACACACCCGCCTGTCACCAGGGAAGCGTTGGGTGAGGAGGAGCCAACTTTTGCCAAACCGATGAGGTCTGCCGAGGCCCCCGGGGGCCCGGCGGGTGCAGGGGTCAATTTGTGGGTTATCGCTTCTCGGCCTTTTGGCTCAGATCAAGCTTGGTACCGAGGTGCCCCAGAGCCCGCTGAGCCAAAAGGTCGAAGGAAGGCAGGAGGGAGGAAAGTTTTTTGTTTTTGAGCGGCTTCTTTTTTGAAGAGATTTTTTTCTTAATTGAAGAACATGGAGAAGAATATCCCGAACAGGTCTGTTCCGGGGGTTGGACTGGCCAACACGGCAAGATTTGCATGGAAGGATAAGGAGGTGGAGCAATTCGGGAGGGAAACGTTCGGGAGAACTATCCTGATGGGGTTGCTCAAGCTTGGGGTAAAGGACGTCTTCTGCCTCCAGGATAATCCATTAGAAGGCGCGTATGATGTCACGTTTCATACGGAGAAGCAGCATGAGGAGACGATGCGGAAGGTGAGGGATTTGGTGAACACACGACCTATGTGCCACTATGCTGTGACGAGCTTGGCGAAGCCCAATTTTAGAGTTGTGACGGTCACTATGTACAACCCTCATGTGAAGGAAGAAGAGGTGAGGACTTTCCTGGGGAGATATATGGACAACATCTCCTCAGGAAGGCTCCTCAAAGACTCACTCGGGTATTGGACTGGGAAGAGAGGGTATCAGGCCCTTCTTAGAGAGGACCCAGGGGGCCTGGGAGGATACCTCCATCCTCCGGCGATGTTCTCCCTGGGGGCTGACAGGGGGACGTTGTACTATGCACGTCAGCCCCCGTTCTGCAGGCGCTGTATGGCCTATGGTCATATCCTCGCCTCGTGCAGCATAAAGAAATGCAGGTATTGTGGATCTGCGGAGCACGAGGCGAGGGACTGTGACGCGCCGAAGGCATGTCACGGGTGTGGCATGCTGACGCACCTGTGGCGTGAATGCCCGGCGCGTCGGCGGTCATACGCGTCTGCAGCTGGGGGGGGAGCGAGAGCCGGGGATGGGGGAAGAAGAGGAGACCCAGAACCGAGAACAGGCACGGAGGGAGCGGACACACAGCGAGGAGAGGAGGAAAAAACAGAAGCAGGAGAAGGAAAAGACAAAGAAGAAATGGGCATAGTGGTACCAGAAGAGAAGGAGGCCAAAGGAGAGGAGGAGAAAGGAGTCAGTAGTGTGGAGGGACAAGAGAGGACAGTGGTGGAGAGGAAGGAGACAGAGAAGGCATCGGAGGGGAAGGAGACAAAGAAGACATCGAAGAGGAGAGAGACAGAGAAGGCATCAGAGAGGAAGATGGAGAAGGCATCAGAGAAGAAGACAGAGAAGACATTGGAGAAGATGGAGACTGAGAAGGCATCGGAGAGGAAGGAGACAGAGAAGGCATCGGAGGGAAAGGAGACAAAGAAGACATCGAATAGGAGAGAGACAGAGAAGTCATCAGAGAGAAAGATGGAGAAGGCATCAGAGAAGAAGACAGAGAAGACATTGGAGAAGATGGAGACTGAGAAGGCATCGGAGAGGAAGGAGACAGAGAAGGCATCGGAGGCGGGACCAGAAGGAGAGGGGGTGAAGGAGTGGGGGGACTGTGAAGTGGTGGAAACACAGGTGGAGGTGGAGAAAGAGGCGACTTATGAAAACGTTTTGCCTTTTACTCCACCAACCAAAAAGTCGAAAAAGGGGGAGCGCTCGAGGAGGTCGGGTGGTAAAAAGAGGGGGAGGGCAGATCGGGGGGGAGGGGGAGGGGAGGTTGCTGGGCCCTCGTGGGCTCCCTCTGCCTTCTCTTTTACACCCCTGTCTGAGCTGGACCTCACAAGCATGGCCCAGGATTGGGTGATGGAGGGAGGCTTAAGCTCCCTGTTTGGGGGCGGGAGGTCCCCGGGCTGTAGTCAGGAGGAGGGCAGGGTGGTGGATTTGAGTGGGGGCACAAGGCACAGAGTGTGGGTGTGCCGGGGTTGTTTTTGTTTCCAGGGGAGAGGGGATGGAGGCCGACGGTGGAGCGTCAGGAGTGGAGGAGGCGTCCCCGTCGGTCGGGAGTATAGGGTGAGTGTTTTTTGGTTATTTGATATGGGTATGGGTATTGGTTTGTAGGTGGGAAGGGGAGGGAAGATGCTCCAATGACTTTTGGGTTTTGGATTTGGTTATTGTTGAATAGTTTTGAAATGTTTATTTTTGTGTTGATTGGAATTTGTATTTGAATTGATTGATGTGTGGAAAATTTTGGTTGGTTTGGAACGTAATAAATATATTTTGTAAAAAAAAATCTGTTCTTATCAGTTTAATATCCGATACGTCCCCCATCGGGGGACTACATATTAAATGGATTTTTCGAACAGGGAGTCGGAAATGGGGCTTGCTCCGTCCGCTCCACGCATCGACCGGTATTGCAGTACCTCCGGGAACGGTGCAACACTTTTCTCCCATTGTCAAGGAAAAAGAAATACACCAAGCTATGTAAAACAGCTAGCAGAAGAAGAGAAGGAATGGAAAAGAAGAATCATCCAAACTGAAACAAGTGCGAAGCCCCTTCATGGGGGTCCCCGTTTTCCCGCCATTTTACTTAAAAAAAAAAACATTGGCCAGGAGAGTGTGTGTGTGTGTGTGTGTGTGTGTGTGTGTGTGTGTGTGTGTGTGTGTGTGTGTTTTGAGCCCCCCAAAAATACAATCACTTCACCAGGATTGTGTGTGTGTGTGTGTTTTTGAGCCCCCCAAAAATACAATCACTTCACCAGGATTGTCTATCTATCTATCTGTCTGTCTGTCTGTCTGTCTGTCTGTCTGTCTGTCTGTCTGTCTGTCTGTCTGTCTGTCTGTCTGTCTGTCTGACTTTTTACCCACAGCCCTCGAAAACTTGGAAGAGTGGGTTCGGGGACCACCCGCGGGACCCGGCCTAGAGTGCACCGTGTGTGTCTCGGGCCCCGACCTCTGACTTCCATACGACTCTGGTTTCTCTTCATTACGCACAAGCCTTTCGCCTTTTACTAAAGACTTCCGTGGAGAGGAACACTTACGAGTTCAACGTATTTTTGGAAGGGCTTTGCTTCTGGCAGAGCCCGGTATCTTGTTTCAAGAGAAATTGACAGAGATGACGCCGAGACTTTTTGCTCAGGCGTTTGACTTGAAGCCGGCTGACCGACCGGCGTATTTTTTTCCACTCAAAGTAGTCGCTCGGGCAATTGAGTTCAAGCCCGACGATGACTGGTGTATTTGCCGGGCATTGAACAAATAGTCGCACTAGGATTAAAGAGCTAGTGACCTAACGACGCATTAGCGACTTTTAAAAAAAACACACCCGCCTGTCACCAGGGAAGCGTTGGGTGAGGAGGAGCCAACTTTGCCAAACCGATGAGGTCTGCCGAGGCCCCGGGCCCGGCGGGTGCAGGGGTCAATTTGTGGGTTATCGCTTCTCGGCCTTTTGGCTCAGATCAAGCTCGGTACTGCGGTGCCTCAAAGCTCGCTGAGTTAAAAGCCGATGGCCGGAGGGCGGTGAGAGAGTTTTAGATTTTTGGCGGGGAAAAATCTAAACAAATTTAAAATACAGCCATACCGAAATGGCGGGTAGCGGGAACACAGGGTCGGTTCCGAGGGCCGGACTAAAGAACACAGTAAGATTTGCATGGAAGCAAGAAGGAGAAGTAAGGATGCCGAGGGACACCTTTGCGAGGACCGTGTTGATGGGGCGCTATCTCTGAAAGTCCCAGATGTGATGTGCCTGCAGGGGAACTCAATGGAGGAGGCATACGATGTAACTTTCTACACGGAAAGTAAGAGTGATGAAGTAATGGAGAAGGTAAAGGAGGCAAAGGGGGAGAGACCTCTGTCCTTTTCAACATCGTGTGCCTGGCAAGAAGGAATTTTAGAACAATAAATATACATATGTATAATCCACACGTGACGGATATGGCAGTGGCAGCCTTTTTGGGTCGCTACTGCGAGGTAACATCGGGAGCCAGATATGTAAAGGACTCGCTGGGCTTCTGGAACGGCCGCCGCCAATTCCAGGTGCTCCTAAGGGAAGATCCGGGGGGGTTTGAGGGCTTTTTGCATCCCCCTGCGGTGTTTTCTTTAGGGTCGGACAGAGGCATGCTGTTCTATGCTCGTCAGCCACCTTTCTGCAGGAAATGCAGGGAGTACGGGCATGGAACAGCTTCATGTGGGCTGGTAAAATGCAGGTTTTGCATGTCGGAGGAACATGAGGCCAAAAATTGTACGGCACCAAAAGAATGTCATGGGTGTGGCAGTAAGCAGCACCTGTTTCGAGAGTGCCCGGCGAGGCAACAAACATACGCGGCAGCGGCTGCTGGGGGAAGGATGGCCGGAGGAAAGGGCGTGGAGGAGAAGAGGAGGCTAGGAGAAGGGGACCTAGGTCACAGGCCGGAAGAGGCAGCAAGGAGGATGGTGAGTGGGGAACCGGAGAAGCAAGCCCGGTCCTTGCCAGCTCCAAACGTCGGGGGGTAAGGTCGTTTTGGAGAGGTCATCGGTGGAGGTGGTCCCGGAGACCCAGGTGTCAACGGGTACTCAATCCATCAGTAGGCCGCCGGGAGAGGTTGGTGGAGCAACGGGAGAGTTGGGCTCATCCCTCGACGAAGTCTTCATAGATGAAGAGGCTTTCGGGGCCCTCGTGGGGGAGATGAGGGAGATGGTGGAGGAGATCCAGGTCTCACAAACGAGGACGGCGGAATGGGGGTCCATCTCGCCATTGCCAGCCACTCCAAGAACGAAGAGGGACGCATCCACAGCACAGCAGGCCCAGCAGGAGTCAGGGCTGTTATTGGAATCGGGTGAGGCCCGGAGGAAGAAAAAGAAAAAGAGGCTTTCCCTCGAGACGGGAGAGGGCCAGAGTGGGCTGGAAGGGGTGGGGAGGGTATTTGGGGACAGTGCCACAGAGGTGACTCCCCTGTCACCGCGGGTCTCATCTCTCACACCCACCCAGATGGAAATAGATCTGGTGACCCCTGCGCTGTGTATGCCCGACGGTGATGGGGTGTCTCAGGCTTTTTCAGGGACGCCGGGACCCCCATCCACAACCCCAACCCCTTACCTGCATCTTGGGCTTCTCAGAGGGGGGACGCAGTGGATGGGGAGGCCTCAGAGGTAGCGGGTCAAGGGTTTTTGTCCGTGGATGTACGAGGGGTTGGGGAGATGGTCAGTACTGCCGAGGTGTCTTCCCTGTCCTCGCGGGGTCCATCTCTCCCAATCATCCGGATGGACGCGGACCTGTCGTCCCCGGGCTGTTTTTGCCAGATGGGGATGGGGTGTCTCAGGTTAATTCTGGGACGCTGGGACCCCCATCCCCAACCCCTTCCCTGCGTCATGGGGTTCTCAGGAGGACGGTATGGGGGTGGGAGGGTTGGGGGGCCTCGGGGGCTGCTGGTCCAGCGTCCATGATCGATGAGGACCTTTACCCACCAGACAGAGTGAGTACTTGAACCCTGCACCTGGTTGATTTTTCTTTTTTAAATGTGCAACCATGGCAAACATTCAAATAATGACTATGAATGTTCGGGGTCTAAGGGACACTGTAAAGAGAACTGCTGTTTTTAGTTGTTTATCAAACATATGTTTTACCTTTTGTTTCTTGCAGGAGGTACATTTAAGGGATGGGGGGGATGTAGAGCAGTTTAAAAAGAGTGGGTAAAAGGGAAGTCGGTGTGGAGTGTGGGGGTGTCCACTCATCAGGGGTTGGGATTTTGTTTGGGACTAGGGAGGTGAAGGTGGAAGGCACGTACGTTGCAATGCAGGGGAGGGTTTTGGGGGTGGACATAACGTTAGGGGATTTTAGACTTAGGATTATAGGGGTATACGGGCCACAGACGGTGCCAGAGAGAAGGGAGATGGTGGAGAGTCTGGCACCTCTGTGTGCCACAAACAGAGTTTTGATAGTGGGAGGGGATTTTAATGTAGAATTAGGAGGGGTAGGGGATAGTAGCGTGGGGGCCATCACCGGACTTATGGCAAGCCATGGTCTGGTGGATGGAGGCCTTAACACTACTCCGGCGCTAGCAGGTCCCACGTGGCGTAACTCTCGGGGGTCGAGCGGAGGCTGGACTATGTATTTCTACCCAAATCCTTGGGGCTTTTGTCTGGGCGTCTGCTGCCTGTGTTTTTCTCGGATCACGACGGGGTACTCCTTCGGGTCAAGGCGCCTGTCTGCCTTTTCGGTAGGGGGGTACTGGAAGCTCGACCGGGATATCCTGGAGGAGCGGGCTTTTGTAAATGTTTTTCTGTTTTTTTCGGGGCTTGAGGGTCTCCGGCCAATGTGCGGAGGGGTTTTGGAATGGTGGGAGGTAGTTAAGGTAAGAATTAGGGTATTTATTATTGGTTTTTGTAAGAGGAAGGGGAGAGAGGAGAGAAGGGAGGTGGAGCAGCTCCAACGTTTACTCGATCTTGAGTACGAGGCTGGTAACCTCGGTACTTCGATGGACGTTGAGCACGCTACCAGCCTCAAGGCTCAGCTCAGGGAGGTGCACGAGCGGAAGGCCCGTGCTTTCCTGCAGCGCGCACACTCTGAGTTTATAGAGCAGAATGAGACCTGCTCTGCAGTGTTTTCAAATCAGTTAGGGAAAAGCAGATAAGACAGGTTTTTTATGGGGTGAGGGATGGACAGGGTAGGGTGGTTAGGGAGCCGGAGCAGATGGTCAGGGTGGCAACTGACCATTTCCGGGGGTTTTTCCAGGAGAGGGTAGTAGAAAAAGAGCAGGGTACCGTGTTCTTAGAACACTTGTCCCGGCGTGTGCCGGAGGACATTAGAAAGGCGATGGAAGCCCCGATAACACTAGAGGAGGTGGAGAGCGCCCTCAAGAGGATGGGGAAAGGGAAGGTGCCTGGGATGGATGGGCTGCCGGCTGAGTTTTACCTCAAGTTTTGGGGTATGCTTGGACCGGTGGTCCTCGAAGTCCTGACGGCCGTTCTCGAGACTGGAGTCCCGGGCAGGTCGATGGCTGTAGGTGTGCTGTCCCTCCTCTACAAGAGGGGGGACGCCGCCGACCTTAGCAACTGGCGGCCGTTGACCATGCTGTGCGTAGATTACAAGATACTAGCTAAGGTCATGGCAGACCGTTTGCGCACAGCCCTTCCCTACGTTGTCCATGAGGATCAAACGTGTGGGGTGGAAGGCCGTTCCATTAGGTGGAACCTCCAACTGATCAGGGACTCCATCGCCTGGGTTGAGGATAGAAGTCTACCTCTGATGGTAGCGGCGCTTGATCAGGCCAAGGCTTTTGATCGCGTCAGTAGGGCTTTTCTTTTCAGAGTATTAGGTAGGTTAGGGTTTAGTGATCGCTTTATAAAGTGGATCAAGATTTTGTATGTGGGAGCGGGGTGCCGGGTGAGCATAAACAGCCATCTGGGTGACGTGTTTGGCCTCTCATCAGGGGTCAGGCAGGGATGCCCGCTCTCGGCACTCCTTTTCGTGCTCTATATGGAGCTTCCTGGCGGCTGCCATTAGGGCTGACGCAGGGGTGGAGGGCTTGCTGGTCCCTGGAAGCGGCGGTTTGCATGTTAAGATGACACAGTACGCAGATGACACCACCTTGCTTTTGTGCAAGGACTCATGCCTGCTAAGGTCTCTGGCCATAATTGGAGACTTTACCCGCGTCGGGAGCGGTCCTTAACCTCGCCAAGTCGTCTGTTAAGTATTTCGGCAGATGGCGGGGCAGGACGGACGTGCCCGGGGGACTATCTCTCTGTAATGGGGCCCTGAGGATTCTTGGGGTCCTTTTTGAGACCTCCGGCTCCGCGACCCTGAACTGGAACATGAGAGTTGCTGTGGTACAGAGGAAGATGGCAATGTGGAAGGCCAGATCCTTGTCTTTCTTGGGCAAGGTCCTGGTCCTGAAAGTGGATGTACTGCCTTCCCTTCTGTACTTGGCATACATATATCCTTTGCCAGCGAGCATGAGGAGGGGGCTAGTAAGGCTCGTGTTTCAGTTCATGTGGGGGGCAGGTATGAGTATGTCGCCAGGGCTCGCATGCTCTCAACCATCGGGGAGGGAGGAGAGGAGTTCCACACTTCCCACTCAAGCTGGACTCGATTTTTGTTTCGTTTTTATTGAATGAGCTCGCTAATCCAGTGATTCATCCCTCCGGTTATTTCCTGCGGGTGTTTTTCTCGTACCAGGCGAGAAGCATAATGGTGTGGTCCAACACGGGTCCTCGGGCTGAACAGCTGCCGTGGCACTTCAGCCATGCGGCAAAGTGGCTACGTGCGCATCCCGAGGTTGAAGTCGCCCGAGTAGGTTTGGACCACAGACGCCTGTACGAAGAGGTCAGACGGACCGTTTGTGCGCCCCTGTGGTGGGTACCCCTGCTGTGGTCTGGGAGACCATACAGGCGCGGGGCCTAGACAATCGTCTTAAGGATCTAAATTGGTTAAGCCTCCACAAGTGCTTGCCGGTAAGATCCATCATGTACCGGCATAGCTTGGCACGGTCCCCCAGTGCCCGAGACCAACTTGTGGTGGGGAGGAGACAATACGCCACATGTACTGGGACTGTGCTTTCGCAGGAGTAGTGTGGGCCAGGGCTCAGGGGTTGCTAGGGAGAGTGAAGGAGGGTTTTGTTTTAACATGGGTGGGGGTGGAGAGAGGGGTGGGGAGAGCGGGGGGGTAGGTAGGGATCGTTTTCTGTTGTGGCTGCTTATCAGTCTTTTTAAGAAAGGGCTGTGGGATGCCAGGCAGGGCCTGGTTAAGTCAGGAGCAGACTGGGGGTGGAGGGAATAGTGAGGAGAGTGGAGGGAGATTTGAGAGGGAGGATAAGAAGGGAGGAGAGGAAGTGGGGTCACCATGCTGCCTTAGAGCGGTGGAAAGGGGGGTTGGGGCTGGTCAGGTAGTTAAGGTTTAGAAGGCAGGTTGGTAGGTTTTTGGGGTTTTGGATTACTTATGTTTATTGATGGCTTGTGTTTGTATTTGATTTTTTGCTGCAGCCCCCTAGAAAAGTTGTGGGAGGGTGTTGGTTGCCCATCTCTTCCAAGAGAGAGAGGGTTTCAGAGTTTTTGGAAAACTGATGGGTTGTTTTTTGTTACTAGTTCTGTTTGGATAGGGGCAACTAAAAGGTTAAAAGACATGTGAATTGTTTACTGTGTAAATGCTTGAAAAGTTAGAATAAAAGCTTTGAATCATCATCTGTTCTTATCAGTTTAATATCTGATACGTCCCCCATCGGGGGACTACATATTAAATGGATTTTTCGAACAGGGAGTCGGAAATGGGGCTTGCTCCGTCCGCTCCACGCATCGACCCGGTATTGCAGTACCTCCGGGAACGGTGCAACACTTTTCTCCCATTGTCAAGGAAAAAGAAATACACCAAGCTATGTAAAACAGCTAGCAGAAGAAGAGAAGGAATGAAAAAAGAAGAATCATCCAAACTGAAACAAGTGCGAAGCCCCCTTCATGGGGGTCCCCGTTTTCCCGCCATTTTACTTAAAAAAAAAAAACATTGGCCAGGAGAGTGTGTGTGTGTGTGTGTGTGTGTGTGTGTGTGTGTGTGTGTGTGTGTGTGTGTGTGTTTTTTGAGCCCCCCAAAAAATACAATCACTTCACCAGGATTGTGTGTGTGTGTGTGTTTTTGAGCCCCCCAAAAATACAATCACTTCACCAGGATTGTCTATCTATCTATCTATCTATCTGTCTGTCTGTCTGTCTGTCTGTCTGTCTGTCTGTCTGTCTGTCTGTCTGTCTGTCTGTCTGTCTGTCTGTCTGTCTGTCTGTCTGTCTGTGACTTTTTACCCACAGCCCTCGAAAACTTGGAAGAGTGGGTTCGGGGACCACCCGCGGGACCCGGCCTAGAGTGCACCGTGTGTGTCTCGGGCCCCGACCTCTGACTTCCATACGACTCTGGTTTCTCTTCATTACGCACAAGCCTTTCGCCTTTTACTAAAGACTTCCGTGGAGAGGAACACTTACGAGTTCAACGTATTTTTGGAAGGGCTTTGCTTCTGGCAGAGCCCGGTATCTTGTTTCAAGAGAAATTGACAGAGATGACGCCGAGACTTTTGCTCAGGCGTTTGACTTGAAGCCGGCTGACCGACCGGCGTATTTTTTCCACTCAAAGTAGTCGCTCGGGCAATTGAGTTCAAGCCCGACGATGACTGGTGTATTTGCCGGGCATTGAACAAATAGTCGCACTAGGATTAAAGAGCTAGTGACCTAACGACGCATTAGCGACTTTTAAAAAAAACACACCCGCCTGTCACCAGGGAAGCGTTGGGTGAGGAGGAGCCAACTTTTGCCAAACCGATGAGGTCTGCCGAGGCCCCCGGGCACCGGCGGGTGCAGGGGTCAATTTGTGGGTTATCGCTTCTCGGCCTTTTGGCTCAGACTCAAGCTTGGTACCGAGGTGCCCCAAAGCCCGCTGAGCCAAAAGGTCGAAGGAAGGCAGGAGGGAGGAAAGTTTGTTGTTTTTGGTTTTTTGAGACACGGTTGGTGTATTTTGCCGCTCTTTTCAGTTTTTACTTTTTGGAGGAAAAGCAGGAGCGGAGGAGAGTGCGCCAAGCTCCTTGCGGAGATGACGCAAAATACTACAGGGAGGCCAGTCCCTAGGATGGGGCTGGCGAATACGGTGCGCTTTTCCTGGAGGGATAAGGCGATGGATCCACTGGACAGAGACGTTTTTGGGAGGACTATCCTGATCGGTATCCTTGGGCTGAAGGTGGAGGAAGTGTTCTGCCTACAAGAAAACCCATTGGAGGGTGCATATGATGTGGCATTGCATACGGAGAAAAAGCACGACGAGATTCTCAGAAAGGTGAGAGAAGTGGAAAAGGAGAAGCCGATGTCCCATTACGTGGTGACTAGCTTGGCGAGGAGCAATTTCCGAGTGGTTAACGTGAACATTTACAACCCTTACGTTAAGGACGAGGAGGTGAGGGCCTTTCTGGGGAGATACATGGATGGTGTCTCCTCAGGAAGGCACCTCAAAGATTCCCTGGGCTTTTGGACCGGGAGGAGGGGTTTCAGGCCCTCCTAAGAGAGGACCCAAATGGATTGGGTGGATACCTCCATCCTCCGGCGATGTTCTCCCTGGGGCTGACCGGGGACGTTGCATTATGCCCGTCAGCCTCCTTTCTGCAGGCGTTGTATGGCCTATGGTCATATCCTCGCCTCGTGCGGCACAAAGAAGTGTAGGTATTGTGGATCTACGGAGCACGAGGCGAGGACTGTGACGCGCCGAAGGCATGTCACGGGTGTGGTATGCTAACGCACCTGTGGCGTGAATGCCCGGCGCGTCAGAGGTCATACGCGTCTGCAGCTGGGGGGAGCAAGAGCCGGGGATGGGGGTAGAAGGAGGGACCAAGAACAAAGGACTGGAACAGAGGGAGCGGACACACGGGTGGAAGAGGAGGAGAAAACGGAAGCGGGAGGAGAAAAAGGAAAAGAAGACAACAGCATAGTGGAAACGGAAGGGCAGAAGGCTAAAGGAGAGCAGGAGGAGGAAGGAGACAGGAGAGTGAAGGGGCCAGAGAAGACGGCTGTGGAGAGGAAGGAGACGGAGAAGGCAACAGAGAGGGAGGAGACTGGGAAGACGGAGGTGGAGAAGAAAGAGACAGAAAGGAAGGAGACTGGGAAGAAGGTGGTGGAGGAGAAAGAGACAGAAAGGAAGGAGACTGGGAAGACGGCGGTGGAGAAGAAAGAGATAGAAAGGAAGGAGACAGGGAAGAAGGTGGTGGAGGAGAAAGAGACAGAAAGGAAGGAGAGAGGGAAGAAGGTGGTGGAGGAGAAAGAGACAGAAAGGAAGGAGACAGGGAAGAAGGTGGTGGAGGAGAAAGAGACAGAAAGGAAGGAGAGAGGGAAGAAGGTGGTGGAGGAGAAAGAGACAGAAAGGAAGGAGACAGGGAAGAAGGTGGTGGAGGAGAAAGAGACAGAAAGGAAGGAGATAGGGAAGAAGGTGGTGGAGAAGAAAGAGACAGAAAGGAAGGAGACAGGGAAGAAGGTGGTGGAGAAGAAAGACACAGAAAGGGGAGGAGAAAGAGAAGGCAGTGGTGGCGGGACCAGTAGGAGATGGAGTGAAGGAGTGGGGGACAGTAAAGCGGTGAGATCACGGGTGGAGGAGCTGAGGGAGATGGTGGGGGGGCTGCCGGACAATATGAATGAAGCGAGGGGGGTTGACGGACGAGGAAAGGAATGTTCCCTGGTTGCGCCCTCCACCAATAAAGAGACCTAAGAAGGGGAGCGCCCGGAAAGCAGGAGGAAGAAGGGTGGTAAAAGGGTGGTGGTGAAGGAAGGGCAAGGGGGAGAGGATGCTGGGCCCTCGTGGGCTCCCTCTTCTTCCTGTTCTTTTACACCCCTGGCAGAGCTGGACCTACCAGGCATGGCCAAGGAATGGGGAATGGAGGAAGGAGAAAGTTTCCTGTTTGGGGACATGGGGTGCTCGAGCCGGAGCCCGGAGGAGGGGGTGGTGGATTTGAGTGGGGGGCACAAGACACAGAGTGTGGGTGTGCCGGGTATTGGTGGTGTTTCCAGGGGAGAGGGGATGGCGGCCGACGGGGGAGCGTCAGGAGTGGAGAGGGCGTCCCCGTCGGTCGGGATGGGGTGAGTTTTTCTTTGATTTTTGGTGTGGGTTTTGGTTTGTAGATGGGAAGGGGAGGGAAAATGCTCCCATGACTTTTGGTTTTTGGGTTTGGTTATTATTGAATAGTTTTGAAATGTTTAATGGAATTTGTGTTTGAATTGATTGATTTGTATAAGATTTTTGTTGGGTTTTGAACGTAATAAATATATTTTATAAAAAAAAAAATCTGTTCTTATCAGTTTAATATCTGATACGTCCCCCATCGGGGGACTACATATTAAATGGATTTTTCGAACAGGGAGTCGGAAATGGGGCTTGCTCCGTCCGCTCCACGCATCGACCCGGTATTGCAGTACCTCCGGGAACGGTGCAACACTTTTCTCCCATTGTCAAGGAAAAAGAAATACACCAAGCTATGTAAAACAGCTAGCAGAAGAAGAGAAGGAATGAAAAAGAAGAATCATCCAAACTGAAACAAGTGCGAAGCCCCCTTCATGGGGGTCCCCGTTTTCCCGCCATTTTACTTAAAAAAAAAAAAAAAAAAAAATAAAACATTGGCCAGGAGAGTGTGTGTGTGTGTGTGTGTGTGTGTGTGTGTGTGTGTGTGTGTGTGTGTGTGTGTGTGTGTGTTTTGGAGCCCCCCAAAAAATACAATCACTTCACCAGGATTGTGTGTGTGTGTGTGTTTTTGAGCCCCCCAAAAATACAATCACTTCACCAGGATTGTCTATCTATCTATCTGTCTGTCTGTCTGTCTGTCTGTCTGTCTGTCTGTCTGTCTGTCTGTCTGTCTGTCTGTCTGTCTGTCTGTCTGTGACTTTTTACCCACAGCCCTCGAAAACTTGGAAGAGTGGGTTCGGGGGACCACCCGCGGGGACCCGGCCTAGAGTGCACCGTGTGTGTCTCGGGCCCCGACCTCTGACTTCCATACGACTCTGGTTTCTCTTCATTACGCACAAGCCTTTCGCCTTTTACTAAAGACTTCCGTGGAGAGGAACACTTACGAGTTCAACGTATTTTTGGAAGGGCTTTGCTTCTGGCAGAGCCCGGTATCTTGTTTCAAGAGAAATTGACAGAGATGACGCCGAGACTTTTTGCTCAGGCGTTTGACTTGAAGCCGGCTGACCGACCGGCGTATTTTTTCCACTCAAAGTAGTCGCTCGGGCAATTGAGTTCAAGCCCGACGATGACTGGTGTATTTGCCGGGCATTGAACAAATAGTCGCACTAGGATTAAAGAGCTAGTGACCTAACGACGCATTAGCGACTTTTAAAAAAAACACACCCGCCTGTCACCAGGGAAGCGTTGGGTGAGGAGGAGCCAACTTTTGCCAAACCGATGAGGTCTGCCGAGGCCCCGGGAGCCCGGCGGGTGCAGGGGTCAATTTGTGGGTTATCGCTTTCGGCCTTTTGGCTCAGATCAAGCTTGGTACCGAGGTGCCCCAGAGCTCGCTGAGTCAAAAGGTCGGAGATAGGAGGGCGGTATTTTTGTTTTTGTTGGTTAGAATCTCTTCTGGGATTCTATTTGACAAGGTACTTTTGGGTTTTTCCTTCTTTTTGAAAAGAGCTAGAGCAATAGCGAGTGTGCCATTCTCCGGGAGGAGATGGCACGGAACACTACGTATACGTCGGTCCCTGGGATTGGACTTGCTAACACTATACGTTTTGCATGGAAGGAGAAAGATATGGAACCGTTGGGAAGGGAGGCATTCGGAAGGACCCTGCTGATGGGAGTGCTCAATTTGGGGGTAAAGGATGTGTTTTGCCTCCAGGAGAACCCTTTGGAGGTCGCCTACGACGTAACGTTTTACACAGAGGAGAAGCACGAGGAAATAATGCGGAAGGTGAAAGAAGTGGAGAAAGAGAGGCCCATGTGTCATTACATGGTGAAAAGCTTGGTGAAGAATAATTTTAGGTTGGTAACAGTTATCATGTATAATCCCCATGTAAAGGACGAGGACGTGAGGTCTTTCCTGGGGAAATACATGGACAATATATCCTCAGCGAGGCATCTCAAGGACTCCATTGGATTTTGGAATGGGAGGAGAAGTTTTCAAGCTCTCCTTAGAGAAGATCCGAAGGGCCTGGGAGGCTGCCTCCATCCTCCGGCTATGTTCTCCCTGGGGGCTGACCGGGGACGTTGCATTATGCCCGTCAGCCTCCGTTCTGCAGGCGTTGTATGGCCTATGGTCATATCCTCGCCTCGTGCGGCACAAAGAAGTGCAGATATTGTGGATCTGCGGAGCACGAGGCGAGGGACTGTGACGCGCCGAAGGCATGTCACGGGTGTGGTATGTTAACGCACCTGTGGCGTGAATGCCCGGCGCGTCAGAGGTCATACGCGTCTGCAGCTGGGGGAGCGAGAGCCGGGGATGGGGGGGTAGGAGGGACCAAGAACCAAGTACTGGAACAGAGGGAGCGGACACACGGGTGGAAGAGGAGGAGAAAACGGAAGCGGGAGGAGAAAAAGAAGACAACAGCATAGTGGAAACGGAAGGGCAGGAGGCTGAAGGAGAGCAGGAGGAGGAAGGTGACAGGAGAGTGAAGGGGCCAGAGAAGACGGCTGTGGAGAGGAAGGAGACGGAGAAGGCAACAGAGAGGGAGGAGACTGGGAAGACGGCGGTGGAGAAGAAAGAGACAGAAAGGAAGGAGACAGGGAAGACGGCGGTGGAGACGAAAGAGACAGAAAGGAAGGAGACTGGGAAGACGGCGGTGGAGAAGAAAGAGATAGAAAGGAAGGAGACAGGGAAGAAGGTGGTGGAGGAGAAAGAGACAGAAAGGAAGGAGAGAGGGAAGAAGGTGGTGGAGGAGAAAGAGACAGAAAGGAAGGAGACAGGGAAGAAGGTGGTGGAGAAGAAAGAGACAGAAAGGAAGGAGACAGGGAAGAAGGTGGTGGAGAAGAAAGAGACAGAAAGGAAGGAGACAGGGAAGAAGGTGGTGGAGAAGAAAGAGACAGAAAGGGAGGAGAAAGAGAAGGCAGTGGTGGCGGGACCAGTAGGAGAAGGAGTGAAGGAGTGGGGGGGACAGTAAAGAGGTGAAATCACGGGTGGAGGTGGAGAAGGAGGCAAGCTATGAAAACATTTTGCCTTTTACTCCACCACACAAGAGGTCGAAAAGAGGGGAGCGCTCAAGGAGGACGGGTGGTAAAAGAGGGAGGGGGGCAGATCAGGGTGGAGGGGAGGGGAGGTTGCAGGGCCCTCTTGGGTTCCCTCTTCCTTCACCTTTACACCCCTGTCTGAGCTTGACCTTACAGGCATGGCCCAGGATTGGGCGATGGAGGGAGGCTTAAGCTCCCTGTTTGGGCTCGTGGGGTCCCCGGGCCGGAGTCAGGAGGAGGGCAGGGTGGTAGACCTAAGTGTGGGGTACGGGACGCAGGGTGAGCGTGTGTCGGGCGCTGTTACCGCATCCAGGGGAGAGGGGATGGCGGCCGACGGGGGAGCGTCAGGAGTGGAGAAGGCGTCCCCGTCGGTCGGGATGGGGTGAGTTTTTCTTTGATTTTTTGGTGTGGGTTTTGGTTTGTAGATGGGAAGGGGAGGGAAGATGCTCCCATGACTTTTGGTTTTTGGGGTTTGGTTATTATAGAATAGTTTTGAAATGTTTAATGGAATTTGTGTTTGAATTGATTGATTTGTATGAGATTTTTGTTGGGTTTTGAACGTAATAAATATATATTTTATAAAAAAAAAAAAAAATCTGTTCTTATCAGTTTAATATCTGATACGTCCCCATCGGGGGACTACATATTAAATGGATTTTTCGAACAGGGAGTCGGAAATGGGGCTTGCTCCGTCCGCTTCCACGCATCGACCCGGTATTGCAGTACCTCCGGAACGGTGCAACACTTTTCTCCCATTGTCAAGGAAAAAGAAATACACCAAGCTATGTAAAACAGCTAGCAGAAGAAGAGAAGGAATGAAAAAGAAGAATCATCCAAACTGAAACAAGTGCGAAGCCCCCTTCATGGGGGTCCCCGTTTTCCGCCATTTTACTTAAAAAAAAAAAAAAAAAAATAAAACATTGGCCAGGAGAGTGTGTGTGTGTGTGTGTGTGTGTGTGTGTGTGTGTGTGTGTGTGTGTGTGTGTGTGTGTGTGTGTGTGTTTTGAGCCCCCCAAAAAAATACAATCACTTCACCAGGATTGTGTGTGTGTGTGTGTTTTTGAGCCCCCCAAAAATACAATCACTTCACCAGGATTGTCTATCTATCTATCTGTCTGTCTGTCTGTCTGTCTGTCTGTCTGTCTGTCTGTCTGTCTGTCTGTCTGTCTGTCTGTCTGTCTGTGACTTTTTACCCACAGCCCTCGAAAACTTGGAAGAGTGGGTTCGGGGACCACCCGCGGGGACCCGGCCTAGAGTGCACCGTGTGTGTCTCGGGCCCCGACCTCTGACTTCCATACGACTCTGGTTTCTCTTCATTACGCACAAGCCTTTCGCCTTTTACTAAAGACTTCCGTGGAGAGGAACACTTACGAGTTCAACGTATTTTTGGAAGGGCTTTGCTTCTGGCAGAGCCCGGTATCTTGTTTCAAGAGAAATTGACAGAGATGACGCCGAGACTTTTTGCTCAGGCGTTTGACTTGAAGCCGGCTGACCGACCGGCGTATTTTTTTCCACTCAAAGTAGTCGCTCGGGCAATTGAGTTCAAGCCCGACGATGACTGGTGTATTTGCCGGGCATTGAACAAATAGTCGCACTAGGATTAAAGAGCTAGTGACCTAACGACGCATTAGCGACTTTTAAAAAACACACCCGCCTGTCACCAGGGAAGCGTTGGGTGAGGAGGAGCCAACTTTTGCCAAACCGATGAGGTCTGCCGAGGCCCCGGGCACCGGGCGGGTGCAGGGGGTCAATTTGTGGGTTATCGCTTCGGCCTTTTGGCTCAGATCAAGCTTGGTACCGAGGTGCCCCAAAGCCCGCTGAGCCAAAAGGTCGAAGGAAGGCCGGAGGGAGGAAAGGTTTGGAGTGTGGGAGACGGTTTTTTCCATTTTCAAAAATAATTTTTCTAGTGGCTTCTTTTTAAGAGAGCTTTTTTTCAAGATGGCTCGACATGCTCCAAACAAGATGCCTGGAGTCGGGATAGCGAACACGGTGAGGTTCGCCTGGAGGAACAAGGAGATGGAGCCGTTTGGGAGGGAGACCTTTGGGAGAAAAATATTGATTGGGATCCTAAAGTTGGAGGTGGGGGAAGTGTTGTGCCTCCAGGCGAACCCACTGGAGGTGGCTTACGACGTGACGCTCCACAAAGAAGACAGGTATGAGGACGTGATGAGGAGGGCGAGAGAAGTGGGAAAGGATGGACCGATGTGTCATTACGAGGTGACCAGCCTGGGAAAAACTAATTTCCGGGTGGTCACGGTTAATATGTATAACCCTCATGTGAAGGACGAGGAGGTGAGGACTTTCCTTGGGCGCTACATGGACAATGTCTCCTCGGCAAGGCTCCTCAGGGACTCCCTGGGCTTCTGGGATGGGAAGAGAGGATTCCAGGCGTTGCTCAGGGAGGACCCTGAGGGGTTGGGGGTTACCTCCATCCGCCGGCGATGTTCTCCCTGGGGGCTGACAGGGGGGACGTTGTATTATGCACGTCAGCCCCCGTTCTGCAGGCGTTGTATGGCCTATGGTCATATCCTCGCCTCGTGCAGCACAAAGAAGTGCAGGTATTGTGGATCTGCGGAGCACGAGGCGAGGGACTGTGACGCGCCGAAGGCATGTCACGGGTGTGGCATGATTACGCACCTGTGGCGTGAATGCCCGGCGCGTCACCGGTCATACGCGTCTGCAGCTGGGGGGAGCGAGAGCCGGGATGGGGGAAGAAGAGGAGGGGACAAAGAAACAAGAACTGGCACAGAGGAAAAGGACACACGGCGGGAGAAGAAGGACAGAGCGACAGTAGGAGAAGAAGAGGAAAAGGAAGAAGTGGACATGGTGGAATCGGAGGGGCGGGAGGCTGAAGGAGAGGAGGAGCAGGAGGCTGAAGGAGAGAAGGAGCAGGAGGAGGAAGGAGATAAGAGAGTGGAGGGGTCGGAGAAGACGGCGGTGGAGAAGGAGCTGGAGAAGGGAACAGAGAAGGAGGAGACAGGGAAGACGGAGGTGGAGAGGAAGGAGACTGAAGGGGAGGAGACAGAGAAGGCAGTGGTGGCGGGACCAGAGGGAGAGGGAGTGAAGGAGGGGGGGCAGTAAAAAGGGGAACCACGGGTAGAGGTGGAGAAGGAGGCAAGTTATGAGAACGTTTTGCCTTTTACTCCACCACTTAAAAGGACTAAAAAGGGGAGCGCTCAAGGAGGAAAGGTGGTAAAAAGAGGGGGAGGGCAGATCAGGGGGAGGGGAGGGGAGGTTGCAGGGCCCTCGTGGGCTCCCTCTTCCTTCTCCTTTACACCCCTATCTGAGCTGGACCTCACAGGAATGGCCCAGGATTGGGCGATGGAGGGAGGTTTAAGCTCCCTGTTTAGGGGCATGGGGTCCCCGGGCCGGAGTCGGGAGGGGGTGGTGGATTTGAGTGGGGGGCACAAGGCACAGAGTGTGGGTGTGCCGGATATTGATTTTGTTTCCAGGGGAGAGGGGATGGTGGCCGACGGTGGAGCGTCAGGAGTGGAGGAGGCGTCCCCGTCGGTCGGGAGTATAGGGTGAGTTTCTTTGGGTATTTGATGTGGGTATGGGTTTTGGTTTGTAGGTGGGAAGGGCAGGGAAGACGAGTTTTTGTTTTGGGGTTTTAGTGTTTGTGTTGTAGTTTATAAATGCCTAGTTATGATTTTTGATTGATATATGGTTTTGTATTGAAAGGCTTGAATGTAATAAATATATTTTGTAAAAAAAATCTGTTCTTATCAGTTTAATATCCGATACGTCCCCCATCGGGGGACTACATATTAAATGGATTTTTCGAACAGGGAGTCGGAAATGGGGCTTGCTCCGTCCGCTCCACGCATCGACCCGGTATTGCAGTACCTCCGGGAACGGTGCAACACTTTTCTCCCATTGTCAAGGAAAAAGAAATACACCAAGCTATGTAAAACAGCTAGCAGAAGAAGAGAAGGAATGAAAAAGAAGAATCATCCAAACTGAAACAAGTGCGAAGCCCCTTCATGGGGGTCCCCCGTTTTCCCGCCATTTTACTTAAAAAAAAAAAAAAAAAAAAAAAACATTGGCCAGGAGAGTGTGTGTGTGTGTGTGTGTGTGTGTGTGTGTGTGTGTGTGTGTGTGTGTGTGTGTGTGTGTGTGTGTTTTTGAGCCCCCCAAAAAATACAATCACTTCACCAGGATTGTGTGTGTGTGTGTGTTTTGAGCCCCCCAAAAATACAATCACTTCACCAGGATTGTCTATCTATCTATCTGTCTGTCTGTCTGTCTGTCTGTCTGTCTGTCTGTCTGTCTGTCTGTCTGTCTGTCTGTCTGTCTGTCTGTCTGTCTGTCTGTCTGTCTGTCTGTCTGTCTGTCTGTCTGTCTGTCTGTCTGTGACTTTTTACCCACAGCCCTCGAAAACTTGGAAGAGTGGGTTCGGGGACCACCCGCGGGGACCCGGCCTAGAGTGCACCGTGTGTGTCTCGGGCCCCGACCTCTGACTTCCATACGACTCTGGTTTCTCTTCATTACGCACAAGCCTTTCGCCTTTTACTAAAGACTTCCGTGGAGAGGAACACTTACGAGTTCAACGTATTTTTGGAAGGGCTTTGCTTCTGGCAGAGCCCGGTATCTTGTTTCAAGAGAAATTGACAGAGATGACGCCGAGACTTTTGCTCAGGCGTTTGACTTGAAGCCGGCTGACCGACCGGCGTATTTTTTCCACTCAAAGTAGTCGCTCGGGCAATTGAGTTCAAGCCCGACGATGACTGGTGTATTTGCCGGGCATTGAACAAATAGTCGCAATAGGATTAAAGAGCTAGTGACCTAACGACGCATTAGCGACTTTTAAAAAAAACACACCCGCCTGTCACCAGGGAAGCGTTGGGTGAGGAGGAGCCAACTTTGCCAAACCGATGAGGTCTGCCGAGGCCCCCGGGACCGGCGGGTGCAGGGGTCAATTTGTGGGTTATCGCTACTCGGCCTTTTGGCTCAGATCAAGTGTAGTATCTGTTCTTATCAGTTTAATATCTGATACGTCCCCCATCGGGGGACTACATATTAAATGGATTTTTCGAACAGGGAGTCGGAAATGGGGCTTGCTCCGTCCGCTCCACGCATCGACCCGGTATTGCAGTACCTCCGGGAACGGTGCAACACTTTTCTCCCATTGTCAAGGAAAAAGAAATACACCAAGCTATGTAAAACAGCTAGCAGAAGAAGAGAAGGAATGGAAAAAGAAGAATCATCCAAACTGAAACAAGTGCGAAGCCCCTTCATGGGGGTCCCCCGTTTTCCGCCATTTTACTTTAAAAAAAAAAAAAAAAAAAAAAAAAACATTGGCCAGGAGAGTGTGTGTGTGTGTGTGTGTGTGTGTGTGTGTGTGTGTGTGTGTGTGTGTGTGTGTTTTTGAGCCCCCCCCAAAAAATACAATCACTTCACCAGGATTGTGTGTGTGTGTGTGTTTTGAGCCCCCCCAAAAATACAATCACTTCACCAGGATTGTCTATCTATCTATCTGTCTGTCTGTCTGTCTGTCTGTCTGTCTGTCTGTCTGTCTGTCTGTCTGTCTGTGACTTTTTACCCACAGCCCTCGAAAACTTGGAAGAGTGGGTTCGGGGACCACCCGCGGGACCCGGCCTAGAGTGCACCGTGTGTGTCTCGGGCCCCGACCTCTGACTTCCATACGACTCTGGTTTCTCTTCATTACGCACAAGCCTTTCGCCTTTTACTAAAGACTTCCGTGGAGAGGAACACTTACGAGTTCAACGTATTTTTGGAAGGGCTTTGCTTCTGGCAGAGCCCGGTATCTTGTTTCAAGAGAAATTGACAGAGATGACGCCTGAGACTTTTTGCTCAGGCGTTTGACTTGAAGCCGGCTGACCGACCGGCGTATTTTTTCCACTCAAAGTAGTCGCTCGGGCAATTGAGTTCAAGCCCGACGATGACTGGTGTATTTGCCGGGCATTGAACAAATAGTCGCAATAGGATTAAAGAGCTAGTGACCTAACGACGCATTAGCGACTTTTAAAAAAACACACCCGCCTGTCACCAGGGGAAGCGTTGGGTGAGGAGGAGCCAACTTTTGCCAAACCGATGAGGTCTGCCGAGGCCCCGGGGCCGAGCGGGTGCAGGGGTCAATTTGTGGGTTATCGCTTCTCGGCCTTTTGGCTCAGATCAAGTGTAGTATCTGTTCTTATCAGTTTAATATCTGATACGTCCCCCATCGGGGGACTACATATTAAATGGATTTTTCGAACAGGGAGTCGGAAATGGGGCTTGCTCCGTCCGCTCCACGCATCGACCCGGTATTGCAGTACCTCCGGGAACGGTGCAACACTTTTCTCCCATTGTCAAGGAAAAAGAAATACACCAAGCTATGTAAAACAGCTAGCAGAAGAAGAGAAGGAATGGAAAAAGAAGAATCATCCAAACTGAAACAAGTGCGAAGCCCCTTCATGGGGGTCCCCGTTTTCCCGCCATTTTACTTTAAAAAAAAAAAAAAAAAAAAAAAAACATTGGCCAGGAGAGTGTGTGTGTGTGTGTGTGTGTGTGTGTGTGTGTGTGTGTGTGTGTGTGTGTTTTTGAGCCCCCCCCAAAAAATACAATCACTTCACCAGGATTGTGTGTGTGTGTGTGTTTTGAGCCCCCCCAAAAATACAATCACTTCACCAGGATTGTCTATCTATCTATCTGTCTGTCTGTCTGTCTGTCTGTCTGTCTGTCTGTCTGTCTGTCTGTCTGTCTGTCTGTGACTTTTTACCCACAGCCCTCGAAAACTTGGAAGAGTGGGTTCGGGGACCACCCGCGGGGACCCGGCCTAGAGTGCACCGTGTGTGTCTCGGGCCCCGACCTCTGACTTCCATACGACTCTGGTTTCTCTTCATTACGCACAAGCCTTTCGCCTTTTACTAAAGACTTCCGTGGAGAGGAACACTTACGAGTTCAACGTATTTTTGGAAGGGCTTTGCTTCTGGCAGAGCCCGGTATCTTGTTTCAAGAGAAATTGACAGAGATGACGCCGAGACTTTTGCTCAGGCGTTTGACTTGAAGCCGGCTGACCGACCGGCGTATTTTTTCCACTCAAAGTAGTCGCTCGGGCAATTGAGTTCAAGCCCGACGATGACTGGTGTATTTGCCGGGCATTGAACAAATAGTCGCAATAGGATTAAAGAGCTAGTGACCTAACGACGCATTAGCGACTTTTAAAAAAAACACACCCGCCTGTCACCAGGGGAAGCGTTGGGTGAGGAGGAGCCAACTTTTGCCAAACCGATGAGGTCTGCCGAGGCCCCGGGCACCCGGCGGGTGCAGGGGTCAATTTGTGGGTTATCGCTTCTCGGCCTTTTGGCTCAGATCAAGTGTAGTATCTGTTCTTATCAGTTTAATATCTGATACGTCCCCCATCGGGGACTACATATTAAATGGATTTTTCGAACAGGGAGTCGGAAATGGGGCTTGCTCCGTCCGCTCCACGCATCGACCCGGTATTGCAGTACCTCCGGGAACGGTGCAACACTTTTCTCCCATTGTCAAGGAAAAAGAAATACACCAAGCTATGTAAAACAGCTAGCAGAAGAAGAGAAGGAATGGAAAAAGAAGAATCATCCAAACTGAAACAAGTGCGAAGCCCCCTTCATGGGGGTCCCCCGTTTTCCCGCCATTTTACTTTAAAAAAAAAAAAAAAAAAAAAAAAACATTGGCCAGGAGAGTGTGTGTGTGTGTGTGTGTGTGTGTGTGTGTGTGTGTGTGTGTGTGTGTGTTTTTGAGCCCCCCCCCAAAAAAATACAATCACTTCACCAGGATTGTGTGTGTGTGTGTGTTTTTGAGCCCCCCACCAAAAATACAATCACTTCACCAGGATTGTCTATCTATCTATCTGTCTGTCTGTCTGTCTGTCTGTCTGTCTGTCTGTCTGTCTGTCTGTCTGTCTGTCTGTGACTTTTTACCCACAGCCCTCGAAAACTTGGAAGAGTGGGTTCGGGGACCACCCGCGGGGACCCGGCCTAGAGTGCACCGTGTGTGTCTCGGGCCCCGACCTCTGACTTCCATACGACTCTGGTTTCTCTTCATTACGCACAAGCCTTTCGCCTTTTACTAAAGACTTCCGTGGAGAGGAACACTTACGAGTTCAACGTATTTTTGGAAGGGCTTTGCTTCTGGCAGAGCCCGGTATCTTGTTTCAAGAGAAATTGACAGAGATGACGCCGAGACTTTTTGCTCAGGCGTTTGACTTGAAGCCGGCTGACCGACCGGCGTATTTTTTCCACTCAAAGTAGTCGCTCGAGCAATTGAGTTCAAGCCCGACGATGACTGGTGTATTTGCCGGGCATTGAACAAATAGTCGCAATAGGATTAAAGAGCTAGTGACCTAACGACGCATTAGCGACTTTTAAAAAAAACACACCCGCCTGTCACCAGGGAAGCGTTGGGTGAGGAGGAGCCAACTTTTGCCAAACCGATGAGGTCTGCCGAGGCCCCGGGACCGGCGGGTGCAGGGGTCAATTTGTGGGTTATCGCTTCTCGGCCTTTTGGCTCAGATCAAGCTTGGTACCGAGGTGCCCCAGAGCCCGCTGAGCCAAAAGGTCGAAGGAAGGCAGGAGGGAGGAAAGTTTTTGTTTTTGAGCGGCTTCTTTTTTGAAGAGATTTTTTCTTAATTGAAGAACATGGAGAAGAATATCCCGAACAGGTCTGTTCCGGGGTTGGACTGGCCAACACGGCAAGATTTGCATGGAAGGATAAGGAGGTGGAGCAATTCGGGAGGGAAACGTTCGGGAGAACTATCCTGATGGGGTTGCTCAAGCTTGGGGTAAAGGACGTCTTCTGCCTCCAGGATAATCCATTAGAAGGCGCGTATGATGTCACGTTTCATACGGAGAAGCAGCATGAGGAGACGATGCGGAAGGTGAGGGATTTGGTGAACACACGACCTATGTGCCACTATGCTGTGACGAGCTTGGCGAAGCCCAATTTTAGAGTTGTGACGGTCACTATGTACAACCCTCATGTGAAGGAAGAAGAGGTGAGGACTTTCCTGGGGAGATATATGGACAACATCTCCTCAGGAAGGCTCCTCAAAGACTCACTCGGGTATTGGACTGGGAAGAGAGGGTATCAGGCCCTTCTTAGAGAGGACCCAGGGGGCCTGGGAGGATACCTCCATCCTCCGGCGATGTTCTCCCTGGGGGCTGACAGGGGGACGTTGTACTATGCACGTCAGCCCCGTTCTGCAGGCGCTGTATGGCCTATGGTCATATCCTCGCCTCGTGCAGCATAAAGAAATGCAGGTATTGTGGATCTGCGGAGCACGAGGCGAGGGACTGTGACGCGCCGAAGGCATGTCACGGGTGTGGCATGCTGACGCACCTGTGGCGTGAATGCCCGGCGCGCGTCGGGCGGTCATACGCGTCTGCAGCTGGGGGGAGCGAGAGCCGGGGATGGGGGAAGAAGAGGAGACCCAGAACCGAGAACAGGCACGGAGGGAGCGGACACACAGCGAGGAGAGGAGGAAAAACAGAAGCAGGAGAAGGAAAAGACAAAGAAGAAATGGGCATAGTGGTACCAGAAGAGAAGGAGGCCAAAGGAGAGGAGGAGAAAGGAGTCAGTAGTGTGGAGGGACAAGAGAGGACAGTGGTGGAGAGGAAGGAGACAGAGAAGGCATCGGAGGGGAAGGAGACAAAGAAGACATCGAAGAGGAGAGAGACAGAGAAGGCATCAGAGAGGAAGATGGAGAAGGCATCAGAGAAGAAGACAGAGAAGACATTGGAGAAGATGGAGACTGAGAAGGCATCGGAGAGGAAGGAGACAGAGAAGGCATCGGAGGGAAAGGAGACAAAGAAGACATCGAATAGGAGAGAGACAGAGAAGTCATCAGAGAGAAAGATGGAGAAGGCATCAGAGAAGAAGACAGAGAAGACATTGGAGAAGATGGAGACTGAGAAGGCATCGGAGAGGAAGGAGACAGAGAAGGCATCGGAGGCGGGACCAGAAGGAGAGGGGGTGAAGGAGTGGGGGGACTGTGAAGTGGTGGAAACACAGGTGGAGGTGGAGAAAGAGGCGACTTATGAAAACGTTTTGCCTTTTACTCCACCAACCAAAAAGTCGAAAAAGGGGGAGCGCTCGAGGAGGTCGGGTGGTAAAAGAGGGGGAGGGCAGATCGGGGGGGGAGGGGAGGGGAGGTTGCTGGGCCCTCGTGGGCTCCCTCTGCCTTCTCTTTTACACCCCTGTCTGAGCTGGACCTCACAAGCATGGCCCAGGATTGGGTGATGGAGGGAGGCTTAAGCTCCCCTGTTTGGGGGCGGGAGGTCCCCGGGCTGTAGTCAGGAGGAGGGCAGGGTGGTGGATTTGAGTGGGGGCACAAGGCACAGAGTGTGGGTGTGCCGGGGGTTGTTTTTGTTTCCAGGGGAGAGGGGATGGAGGCCGACGGTGGAGCGTCAGGAGTGGAGGAGGCGTCCCCGTCGGTCGGGAGTATAGGGTGAGTGTTTTTTGGTTATTTGATATGGGTATGGGTATTGGTTTGTAGGTGGGAAGGGGAGGGAAGATGCTCCAATGACTTTTGGGTTTTGGATTTGGTTATTGTTGAATAGTTTTGAAATGTTTATTTTTGTGTTGATTGGAATTTGTATTTGAATTGATTGATGTGTGGAAAATTTTGGTTGGTTTGGAACGTAATAAATATATTTTGTAAAAAAAAAATCTGTTCTTATCAGTTTAATATCTGATACGCTCCCCCATCGGGGGACTACATATTAAATGGATTTTTCGAACAGGGAGTCGGAAATGGGGCTTGCTCCGTCCGCTCCACGCATCGACCCGGTATTGCAGTACCTCCGGGAACGGTGCAACACTTTTCTCCCATTGTCAAGGAAAAAGAAATACACCAAGCTATGTAAAACAGCTAGCAGAAGAAGAGAAGGAATGGAAAAAGAAGAATCATCCAAACTGAAACAAGTGCGAAGCCCCCTTCATGGGGGGTCCCCCGTTTTCCCGCCATTTTACTTAAAAAAAAAAAACATTGGCCAGGAGAGTGTGTGTGTGTGTGTGTGTGTGTGTGTGTGTGTGTGTGTGTGTGTGTGTGTTTTTGAGCCCCCCCAAAAATACAATCACTTCACCAGGATTGTGTGTGTGTGTGTGTTTTGAGCCCCCCCAAAAATACAATCACTTCACCAGGATTGTCTATCTATCTATCTGTCTGTCTGTCTGTCTGTCTGTCTGTCTGTCTGTCTGTCTGTCTGTCTGTGACTTTTTACCCACAGCCCTCGAAAACTTGGAAGAGTGGGTTCGGGGACCACCCGCGGGGACCCGGCCTAGAGTGCACCGTGTGTGTCTCGGGCCCCGACCTCTGACTTCCATACGACTCTGGTTTCTCTTCATTACGCACAAGCCTTTCGCCTTTTACTAAAGACTTCCGTGGAGAGGAACACTTACGAGTTCAACGTATTTTTGGAAGGGCTTTGCTTCTGGCAGAGCCCGGTATCTTGTTTCAAGAGAAATTGACAGAGATGACGCCGAGACTTTTTGCTCAGGCGTTTGACTTGAAGCCGGCTGACCGACCGGCGTATTTTTTCCACTCAAAGTAGTCGCTCGGGCAATTGAGTTCAAGCCCGACGATGACTGGTGTATTTGCCGGGCATTGAACAAATAGTCGCAATAGGATTAAAGAGCTAGTGACCTAACGACGCATTAGCGACTTTTAAAAAAAAACACACCCGCCTGTCACCAGGGAAGCGTTGGGTGAGGAGGAGCCAACTTTTGCCAAACCGATGAGGTCTGCCGAGGCCCCCGGGGGCCCGGCGGGTGCAGGGGTCAATTTGTGGGTTATCGCTTCTCGGCCTTTTGGCTCAGATCAAGCTTGGTACCGAGGTGCCCCAGAGCTCGCTGAGTCAAAAGGTCGGAGATAGGAGGGCGATAGGTTTTTGTGTGAGACAGGGTTCTTTTTTGCCAAGGCGTTTTTTGTGTTTTCCAGAGGCTTCCATTTGGAGAGCTGGTTTTTTCCTTGTTTGGACGTGTGTTTTTTTCCTTTTTGGAAATGGCACGTACCATTTATAACAAGTCGGTACCAGGAATTGGATTGTCCAATACTGTGAGATTCGCATGGAGGGACAAAGAAATGGAGCCATTTGGAAGAGAGAAGTTCGGAAGGACCATATTGATGGGGATATTGGAACTGGAGGTAAAGGATGTTTTATGCTTCCAAGATAATCCAATTGAGGGGGCTTTTGATGTGACTTTTTATAGTGAAGGGAAGCATGAAGAAATTTTGATGAAGACAAAAGAAGGGAGTAAGGCATTTCCCATGTGCCATTATGAAGTGACCAACTTGGCGAGAAGTAGTTTTCGATTGGTAACTGTGACCATGTACAATCCCCATGTGACTGACGAAGAGGTGAGGGCCTTTCTGGGGCGATACATGGACAATGTTTCCTCAGCGAGGCGCCTCAGGGACTCCCCTGGGATTCTGGAACGGGAGGAGAGGGTTCCAGGCCCTTCTCAGGGAGGACCCAAGGGGATTGGGTGGGTTCCTACATCCCCCGGCGATGTTCTCCCTGGGGGCTGACAGGGGGACGTTACATTATGCCCGTCAGCCTCCATTTTGCAGGCGCTGTATGGCCTATGGTCATACCCTTGCCTCGTGTAGTACAAGGATTTGCAGGTTCTGTGGGTCGAGCGGTCACGAGGCAAGGGATTGTGACGAGCCAAAGGCTTGCCACGGGTGTGGCTCGGTTACACACCTGTGGCGGAGTTGCCCGGCTCGTCACGGGTCATACGCGTCTGCAGCTGGAGGGGGAGCAGGTGCGGGGGATGTGGGAAGTAGAGGAAGAGGAGCGGACATGGGATCTGGAACAGGAACATCACGAAAAGAGGAGGAAAAGGTGTCGGGAGGAGCGGTGGAAGGAGAGGAGGAGCAGGTGGAAAAGGTGCTGGGAGGAGAGGGAGAGGTTGAAGGAGAGGAGGAGCAGGTGGAGAAGGTGCTGGGAGGAGAGGGAGAGGTTGAAGGAGAAGAGGAGCAGGCAGAGGACGGACACAGGATTGTGAAGAGTCAAGAAAGGACAACAACGGAGAAACAGATGACTGAGAAGGCATTGGAGGTGGAACCAGAAGGAGAGGGGGTAAAAGAGTGGGGGGACAGTGATGTATCGTCTGCCCGGGTGGAGGAGATGAGAGGGTTGGTGGAGGGGCTGGCGAGGGGGGGGGGTAGAGTTACATCGGTTTCTCCTCCAAACAGGAGGACGAGGAGGAAGGGGCGCTTTGACAACAGGGGGAGAGGGGTGGTAAAGGGGGGGAGGCTAAACAGGAGCTGGTGGGGGGGATAGGTTTTCTCCCTTACCGCGGTCTCCCCGAGAAGGAAGATAAGGGTGGAAAAGCTGGAGGTGGGGGAGGGAGAAGGTTCGGGGCCCTGGGTGGCCCCCTCTTCACCTACTATTGTACCCTTGTCTGAGATAGACCTTCCAGGGATGGCCCAGGGTTGGGCAAGGGAGGGGGGACCAAGTTTCCTGTTTGGGGGTGCGGGGTCCTCGGTCAAGAGCCCAGAGAGAAGCAGGGTGGTGGATTTTGGAGTAAAGCACATGATGCGGGGTGTGCAGGTGCCGGGTGCCGGTCCTGCATCTAAGGGTGAGGGTATGGTGGTTGAAGGGGGGAGAAGAAGTCCTCGTCAGTAGGGTGAAATTTTTATTTGGGGTGGTTATGGGTAGTTTGTATCTTAGAAGGGGAGGGAAGATGCTCCCCTGATTATTGTTTATAGTTTTGGTTATTGGTTATTAGTTTTGAAATATCCATTTGGATTTTTGTTATAAAATTGATTTTGTTTGGAACATTGAAGGTATTTGTATGGAAATTGATGGTAATAAATATATATTTTGTAAAAAAAAATCTGTTCTTATCAGTTTAATATCTGATACGTCCCCATCGGGGGACTACATATTAAATGGATTTTTCGAACAGGGAGTCGGAAATGGGGCTTGCTCCGTCCGCTCCACGCATCGACCCGGTATTGCAGTACCTCCGGGAACGGTGCAACACTTTTCTCCCATTGTCAAGGAAAAAGAAATACACCAAGCTATGTAAAACAGCTAGCAGAAGAAGAGAAGGAATGGAAAAAGAAGAATCATCCAAACTGAAACAAGTGCGAAGCCCCCTTCATGGGGGTCCCCCGTTTTCCCGCCATTTTACTTAAAAAAAAAAAAAAAAAAAAACATTGGCCAGGAGAGTGTGTGTGTGTGTGTGTGTGTGTGTGTGTGTGTGTGTGTGTGTGTGTGTGTGTGTGTTTTTGAGCCCCCCCCAAAAAATACAATCACTTCACCAGGATTGTGTGTGTGTGTGTTTTTTGAGCCCCCCCCCAAAAATACAATCACTTCACCAGGATTGTCTATCTATCTATCTGTCTGTCTGTCTGTCTGTCTGTCTGTCTGTCTGTCTGTCTGTCTGTCTGTCTGTCTGTCTGTCTGTCTGTCTGTCTGTGACTTTTTACCCACAGCCCTCGAAAACTTGGAAGAGTGGGTTCGGGGACCACCCGCGGGGACCCGGCCTAGAGTGCACCGTGTGTGTCTCGGGCCCCGACCTCTGACTTCCATACGACTCTGGTTTCTCTTCATTACGCACAAGCCTTTCGCCTTTTACTAAAGACTTCCGTGGAGAGGAACACTTACGAGTTCAACGTATTTTTGGAAGGGCTTTGCTTCTGGCAGAGCCCGGTATCTTGTTTCAAGAGAAATTGACAGAGATGACGCCGAGACTTTTTGCTCAGGCGTTTGACTTGAAGCCGGCTGACCGACCGGCGTATTTTTTCCACTCAAAGTAGTCGCTCGGGCAATTGAGTTCAAGCCCGACGATGACTGGTGTATTTGCCGGGCATTGAACAAATAGTCGCAATAGGATTAAAGAGCTAGTGACCTAACGACGCATTAGCGACTTTTAAAAAAACACACCCGCCTGTCACCAGGGAAGCGTTGGGTGAGGAGGAGCCAACTTTTGCCAAACCGATGAGGTTCTGCCGAGGCCCCGGGACCCGGCGGGTGCAGGGGTCAATTTGTGGGTTATCGCTTCTCGGCCTTTTGGCTCAGATCAAGCTTGGTACCGAGGTGCCCCAGAGCTCGCTGAGTCAAAAGGTCGGAGGTAGGAGGGCGATAAGTCTTTTTGTTTGGAATTATTTTTCCCAAACTATTTTTTGAGCATACAAGAGAAAATGGCGCCGATTTTATCAAGCAGATCAGTCCCAGGGATGGGATTGGCGAATACTATTCGTTTTGCATGGAGAGACAAGGAGAAGGAGCCGTCTGGGAGAGAGACCTTTGGAAGGACGATACTAATGGGAGTGTTGAAGATGGCGGTAAAGGACGTTTTTGCCTCCAGGGGAACCCGATGGAAGGAGCATTTGACGTGACCTTCTACACAGAATTGCAACACGACGAGGTCTTGAAGAGGGTGAGAGAAGTTGGAGGAGAGAAACCGATGGCCCATTATGAAGTTTCAAGCCTTGCGAGGAGCAATTTCAGAGTGGTCACGGTAAACCTATACAACCCGCATGTGAAGGACGAGGAGGTGAGGGCATTCCTCGGGAGGTATATGGACAATGTATCAACAGCAAGGCTCCTCAGGGACTCCCTGGGCTTCTGGAATGGGAGGAGGGGATTCCAGGCTTTGCTCAGGGAGGACCCTAAGGGTTTGGTGGCTACCTCCATCCTCCTGCAATGTTCTCCCTGGGGGCTGACCGGGGGACGTTATTTTACGCCCGTCAGCCTCCATTCTGCAGGCGTTGTATGGCCTACGGTCATACCGTGGCCTCGTGCAGCACTAGGAAGTGCAGATTCTGCGGATCGGGTGAGCACGAGGCCAGGGACTGTGACGAGCCCAAGGCGTGCCACGGGTGTGGCTCGTCTGCGCACCTGTGGCGGGAATGCCCGGCTCGTCACAGGTCATACGCGTCTGCAGCTGGAGGGAGAGCAGGGGATGGGGGTAGAGGAGGAAAAGAGGACCAGGACACCGGAGCGGGCCTGGATGGACAGACACCAAGGGAGGAGACGGCGGCCCCGAGAGGAGAGGGGCAGAGGAGAGAGAAGGTCGGAGAAGATGGGGAGAAGGGGAAGGAAGAGGACGGAGTCAAGGGAGCGGCGAGGAAGGAGACGGCGACAGCAGTGGGAGAGGAGGTGGAGAAGGACAAGAAGGAAGGCCCAGAGGAGGATTTGGAGAGGGGGAAGGAGGGAAGGAGTGGGGGGACAGTGACATGTCGAGTGCCCTGGTGGAGGAGATGAGGGGCATGGTGGAGAAGCTGGCGGGGAGGGGGGGCGATGTCTCCCCTTTGACGCCCACAACGAAGAGGAAAGCGAAGAGGAGGGGGAGCTACAGGGAAGGCAAGAAGGAGAGCGGTGGGGAGGGGGAGGGTGAGGCCAAGAGAGCAATGGGGGAAAAGGGGAGTAAGGCTGGAGATGCCTCAGCAACCTCATTGTCTCCCCCGGACTCTGATCTGCTGGGGGAACTGGATCACCCAGGTGGGGCTCAGGAGAGGGCGCCTGGGGGGTCGCAGCCCCCTTTTTGTGATACAGGGCCCCTTTTTTTCTGCCCAGAAAGCAGTGGGGAGGGGGAAATGGAGGAGCTGGGAGACCAATCCAGGGTGCAGGGCACTCGGGTGCCCAACACCATTCCCGCATCCTGGATTGGGAAGATGGAGGAAGAGGGGGCGGAGTCAGGAGAGGAGAGGACGTCCCCGCTGGATGAGATGGAGCAGGGGAGCATCGGGTGAGCCTCCTATTTTATTTTGTGTGTTTTGGGGGTGAGGGTTTCTTTGGTTTTATTTTATAATGAATATTTCTGTTACTTTTCTTAGTTTAAATGTAAGGGGTTTAAGGGATTTTGTTAAAAGGAGGGCGGTTTTAGTTATTTAGAGGGTGTGGGGTTTGATTTCTGTTTTTTACAGGAGGTTCACCTGAGGGATGGAGGGGACGTAAATAGATTTAGGAGGGAGTGGGATAAGGGAGAATCATATTGGGGTATAGGAGGGGTGCACTCAACAGGAGTAGGGATTTTGTGTGGGAATAGGGAGGTTAAAATAGAGAGCACTTTTTGTATAATGCAGGGGAGGGTGTTGGGGGTAGATGTAACATATAGGGAGAGTAGATATAGGTTAATTGGGGTGTATGGGCCACAGGTGGCGGCAGACAGGAGGGAGATGGTGGACTGTCTGGCGCCCCTGTGTGTCACAAATAGGCACTTGGTGATCGGAGGGGATTTCAATATAGATTTAGGGATAGTGGGTGATAGTAGTGCAGGCGCCATCACCGGGCTAATGGCTTGCCATGGTCTGGTTGATGGAGGCCTGCACTCTACTCCGACAATGGCTGGTCCCACATGGCGCAACTCTCGGGGGTTGCGCGGAGGCTCGACTCATATTTTCCTATCTAGGTCTTTGGGTCAGTTGTCTGGGCGGCTGTTGCCTGTGTTCTTCTCAGATCACGACGGGGTGCTCCTGCAGGTGGGGTCGCCAGTCTGCCTCTTCGGTAGGGGGTACTGGAAATTAGATCGGGAGGTGCTGGAGGAGCAAGCTTTCGCTGACGCCTTTTTGGTTTCTTTCGGGGGCTTGAAGGCCTCCGGTCCATGTGCGAGGGGGTGTTAGAGTGGTGGGATTTAGTTAAGGTAAGGATTAGGGCCTTTATAATAGGATATTGTAAGAGGACAAAAAGGGAGGAAAGGAGGGAGGTGGATCGTATCCAAAGGTTGATTGAACTCGAGTATGAGGCAGGCAACCTCGGCGGGTCGATTGACTGGGAGAGATCCACAGCTCTGAAGGCGCAGCTCAGGGGAGTTGCAGGAGCGGAAGGCTCGAGCTTTCTTGGAGCGTGCGCATAATGGCTTTTAGAACATAATGAGACTTGTTCCGCTATGTTCTTTAAGTCAGTTAGGGCCAGACAGAGTAGGAAGATAATGCATGGGGTGAGGGAAGAAGATGGTAGTATAGTGAGAAAACCGGAGGAAATGGTCAGGGTGACAACTGATCATTTCCGAGGTTTATTTAAGGAAAGGGAAATAGATGTAGAGCAGGGAAATGTGTTTTTAGAACACTTGTCCCGGCGATTGCCGGAGGACATTAGAGAAGTGATGGAGGCTCAGATCTCCCTCGAAGAGGTTGAGAGCGCACTCAGGAGGATGGGAAAAGGGAAGGTGCCTGGGATGGATGGACTGCCGGCCGAGTTTTACCTCAAGTTTTGGGGTATACTTGGACCAGTGGTCCTTGAAGTTTTGAAGGCCATCCTTGAGACGGGGGTCCCGGGGGATCAATGGCTGTTGGTGTGCTGTCACTTCTTTACAAGAAGGGGGAAGTAACAGACCTTGGCAACTGGCGGCCGTTGACCATGCTGTGCGTAGACTATAAGCTGTTAGCAAAGGTCTTAGCGGACCGGTTACGCACAGCCCTTCCCTACGTCGTACATGAGGATCAGACGTGCGGGGTAGAGGGCCGCTCTATTAGGTGGAACCTACAGTTGATCAGGGACTCCATCGCTTGGGTAGAAGACAGAGGGCTGCCTTTAATGGTAGCAGCGCTTGATCAGGCGAAAGCCTTTGATCGCGTGAATAGATCATTTCTATTCAGGGTGTTAGGTAGATTAGGATTTGGGGAAAAGTTTATAGGATGGATCCGTACTTTATATGTCGGAGCGGGGTGCCGGGTTAGCGTAAACAGTCACTTAGGTGATGTTTTTGACCTCTCGTCTGGGGTCAGGCAGGGATGCCCGCTCTCGGCACTCCTCTTCGTTCTGTACATGGAGCCTCTGGGGGCTGCCATTAGGGCAGACACAGGGGTGGAAGGCTTGCTGATTCCTGGAAGTGGCGGTCTCCATGTAAAGTTGACACAGTACGCCGACGACACCTCCTTGCTGCTTTGCAAGGACTCGTGCCTGACAAGGTCCCTTGCCATCATTGGGGACTTCACCCGAGCGTCGGGGGCGGTTCTTAACCACGCCGAAGTCTTCCGTTAAGTTTTTCGGAAGATGGAGTGGTAGGACGGATGTGCCCGGAGGGTTATCTCTCTGTAACGGGGCCCTGAGGATACTCGGGGTCCATTTTGAGACCTCCGGCTCAGCGACGCTGAACTGGAACATGGGCATCGCAGTGGTACAGAGGAAGCTAGCAATGTGGAGGGCTAGGTCGTTGTCCTTTTTAGGCAAGGTCCTGGTTCTCAAGGTGGATGTATTGCCATCTCTATTGTACTTGGCGTACATCTACCCATTGCCGGCTTGTCTGAGGAGGCCTCTAGTGAGGCTAGTGTTTCAGTTCATGTGGGGTGGCAGGTACGAGTGGGTCGCCAGGGCACGCATGATCTGTCCCATCGGGGAGGGAGGTAGGGGGTACCACATCTCCCCCTTAAGCTGGACGCAATTTTTGTTTCTTTTCTGTTAACGGAGCTTGCTCAGCCGGTACTACACCCGTCCGGTTACCTCCTGCGGGTGTTCTTCTCGTATCAGGCGAGAAGCGTAATGGTGTGGTCTAACACGGGTCCTCGGGCGGAACAGCTGCCGTGGCACTTTGGCCATGCGGCCAAGTGGCTGCGTGCGCACCCCGAGGTTGAAGTCGCCCGAGTAGGTTTAGATCACAGGCACCTGTACGAGGAGGTTAGACGGGCAGTAAGTCCGGCACCTGTGGTGGGCATCCCGGCGGAGGTCTGGGAAGGAGTGCAGGCGCGGGGCCTGGACAACAGGCTCAAGGACCTGAATTGGTTGAGCCTCCACAAGTGTTTGCCGGTACGTTCCACCATGTACCGGCATAGCTTGGCGCGATCCCCCACCTGCCCAAGGCTTTCGTGTGGCAGGGAGGAGACTGTGCGCCATGTCTTTTGGGACTGTGCCATTGCCGGAGTAGTATGGGCGAAGGCACGGGTGTTGTTAGGAAGGGTTAGAGGTGATTTTGTTTTGACGTGGGCTAGGTTAGAGAGAGGTGTAGGGAGAGCGAGGGGGACGGATAGGGATAGGTTTCTGCTCTGGCTTCTCATGAGCCTCTTTAAGCGGGGGGCTGTGGGAAGCCAGGCAGAACATGGTTAAGACAGGGAAAGATTGGGGGGTGGAAGGGATAGTGAGGAGGGTGGAAGGAGATTTGAGAGGGAGGATGAAGAGGGAGGAGAGGAAGTGGGGGCAGCATGCTGCCCGGGAGAGATGGAAGGGGGGATTAGGGCTGGGGTTATTTTAGATTAGGGACGGGAAGATAGGGAAAGTTAGTGTTTAGGATGACGGGGAGGGATGATGCTCCCCTGAGTTTTTGTTTTGGGTTTTCGTTTGGTTTTGAATTAAAAATGCCATTATTATTTGTGTTTGGATGGAATGTATGAGTTTGTATTGTTTTGTATTGTATGAATGGCATTGATTGTAATAAATTATTTTTTCTAAAAAAAAAAATCTGTTCTTATCAGTTTAATATCTGATACGTCCCCATCGGGGACTACATATTAAATGGATTTTTCGAACAGGGAGTCGGAAATGGGGCTTGCTCCGTCCGCTTCCACGCATCGACCCGGTATTGCAGTACCTCCGGGAACGGTGCAACACTTTTCTCCCATTGTCAAGGAAAAAGAAATACACCAAGCTATGTAAAACAGCTAGCAGAAGAAGAGAAGGAATGGAAAAAGAAGAATCATCCAAACTGAAACAAGTGCGAAGCCCCCTTCATGGGGGTCCCCCGTTTTCCCGCCATTTTACTTAAAAAAAAATAAAAAAATAAAAACATTGGCCAGGAGAGTGTGTGTGTGTGTGTGTGTGTGTGTGTGTGTGTGTGTGTGTGTGTGTTGTTTTGAGCCCCCCCAAAAAATACAATCACTTCACCAGGATTGTGTGTGTGTGTGTGTTTTTGAGCCCCCCAAAAATACAATCACTTCACCAGGATTGTCTATCTATCTATCTGTCTGTCTGTCTGTCTGTCTGTCTGTCTGTCTGTCTGTCTGTCTGTGACTTTTTACCCACAGCCCTCGAAAACTTGGAAGAGTGGGTTCGGGGACCACCCGCGGGGACCCGGCCTAGAGTGCACCGTGTGTGTCTCGGGCCCCGACCTCTGACTTCCATACGACTCTGGTTTCTCTTCATTACGCACAAGCCTTTCGCCTTTTACTAAAGACTTCCGTGGAGAGGAACACTTACGAGTTCAACGTATTTTTGGAAGGGCTTTGCTTCTGGCAGAGCCCGGTATCTTGTTTCAAGAGAAATTGACAGAGATGACGCCGAGACTTTTTGCTCAGGCGTTTGACTTGAAGCCGGCTGACCGACCGGCGTATTTTTTTCCACTCAAAGTAGTCGCTCGGGCAATTGAGTTCAAGCCCGACGATGACTGGTGTATTTGCCGGGCATTGAACAAATAGTCGCAATAGGATTAAAGAGCTAGTGACCTAACGACGCATTAGCGACTTTTAAAAAAAACACACCCGCCTGTCACCAGGGAAGCGTTGGGTGAGGAGGAGCCAACTTTTGCCAAACCGATGAGGTCTGCCGAGGCCCCCGGGACCGGCGGGTGCAGGGGTCAATTTGTGGGTTATCGCTTCCGGCCTTTTGGCTCAGATCAAGCTTGGTACCGAGGTGCCCCAGAGCCCGCTGAGCCAAAAGGTCGAAGGAAGGCAGGAGGGAGGAAAGTTTTTTGTTTTTGAGCGGCTTCTTTTTGAAGAGATTTTTTCTTAATTGAAGAACATGGAGAAGAATATCCCGAACAGGTCTGTTCCGGGGGTTGGACTGGCCAACACGGCAAGATTTGCATGGAAGGATAAGGAGGTGGAGCAATTCGGGAGGGAAACGTTCGGGAGAACTATCCTGATGGGGTTGCTCAAGCTTGGGGTAAAGGACGTCTTCTGCCTCCAGGATAATCCATTAGAAGGCGCGTATGATGTCACGTTTCATACGGAGAAGCAGCATGAGGAGACGATGCGGAAGGTGAGGGATTTGGTGAACACACGACCTATGTGCCACTATGCTGTGACGAGCTTGGCGAAGCCCAATTTTAGAGTTGTGACGGTCACTATGTACAACCCTCATGTGAAGGAAGAAGAGGTGAGGACTTTCCTGGGGAGATATATGGACAACATCTCCTCAGGAAGGCTCCTCAAAGACTCACTCGGGTATTGGACTGGGAAGAGAGGGTATCAGGCCCTTCTTAGAGAGGACCCAGGGGGCCTGGGAGGATACCTCCATCCTCCGGCGATGTTCTCCCTGGGGGCTGACAGGGGGACGTTGTACTATGCACGTCAGCCCCCGTTCTGCAGGCGCTGTATGGCCTATGGTCATATCCTCGCCTCGTGCAGCATAAAGAAATGCAGGTATTGTGGATCTGCGGAGCACGAGGCGAGGGACTGTGACGCGCCGAAGGCATGTCACGGGTGTGGCATGCTGACGCACCTGTGGCGTGAATGCCCGGCGCGTCGGCGGTCATACGCGTCTGCAGCTGGGGGGGGAGCGAGAGCCGGGGATGGGGGAAGAAGAGGAGACCCAGAACCGAGAACAGGCACGGAGGGAGCGGACACACAGCGAGGAGAGGAGGAAAAAACAGAAGCAGGAGAAGGAAAAGACAAAGAAGAAATGGGCATAGTGGTACCAGAAGAGAAGGAGGCCAAAGGAGAGGAGGAGAAAGGAGTCAGTAGTGTGGAGGGACAAGAGAGGACAGTGGTGGAGAGGAAGGAGACAGAGAAGGCATCGGAGGGGAAGGAGACAAAGAAGACATCGAAGAGGAGAGAGACAGAGAAGGCATCAGAGAGGAAGATGGAGAAGGCATCAGAGAAGAAGACAGAGAAGACATTGGAGAAGATGGAGACTGAGAAGGCATCGGAGAGGAAGGAGACAGAGAAGGCATCGGAGGGAAAGGAGACAAAGAAGACATCGAATAGGAGAGAGACAGAGAAGTCATCAGAGAGAAAGATGGAGAAGGCATCAGAGAAGAAGACAGAGAAGACATTGGAGAAGATGGAGACTGAGAAGGCATCGGAGAGGAAGGAGACAGAGAAGGCATCGGAGGCGGGACCAGAAGGAGAGGGGGTGAAGGAGTGGGGGACTGTGAAGTGGTGGAAACACAGGTGGAGGTGGAGAAAGAGGCGACTTATGAAAACGTTTTGCCTTTTACTCCACCAACCAAAAAGTCGAAAAAGGGGAGCGCTCGAGGAGGTCGGGTGGTAAAAGAGGGGGAGGGCAGATCGGGGGGGAGGGGGAGGGGAGGTTGCTGGGCCCTCGTGGGCTCCCTCTGCCTTCTCTTTTACACCCTGTCTGAGCTGGACCTCACAAGCATGGCCCAGGATTGGGTGATGGAGGGAGGCTTAAGCTCCCTGTTTGGGGGCGGGAGGTCCCCGGGCTGTAGTCAGGAGGAGGGCAGGGTGGTGGATTTGAGTGGGGGGCACAAGGCACAGAGTGTGGGTGTGCCGGGGGTTGTTTTTGTTTCCAGGGGAGAGGGGATGGAGGCCGACGGTGGAGCGTCAGGAGTGGAGGAGGCGTCCCCGTCGGTCGGGAGTATAGGGTGAGTGTTTTTTGGTTATTTGATATGGGTATGGGTATTGGTTTGTAGGTGGGAAGGGGAGGGAAGATGCTCCAATGACTTTTGGGTTTTGGATTTGGTTATTGTTGAATAGTTTTGAAATGTTTATTTTGTGTTGATTGGAATTTGTATTTGAATTGATTGATGTGTGGAAAATTTTGGTTGGTTTGGAACGTAATAAATATATTTTGTAAAAAAAAATCTGTTCTTATCAGTTTAATATCCGATACGTCCCCCATCGGGGACTACATATTAAATGGATTTTTCGAACAGGGAGTCGGAAATGGGGCTTGCTCCGTCCGCTCCACGCATCGACCCGGTATTGCAGTACCTCCGGGAACGGTGCAACACTTTTCTCCCATTGTCAAGGAAAAAGAAATACACCAAGCTATGTAAAACAGCTAGCAGAAGAAGAGAAGGAATGGAAAAAGAAGAATCATCCAAACTGAAACAAGTGCGAAGCCCCCTTCATGGGGGTCCCCGTTTTCCCGCCATTTTACTTAAAAAAAAAAAACATTGGCCAGGAGAGTGTGTGTGTGTGTGTGTGTGTGTGTGTGTGTGTGTGTGTGTGTGTGTGTGTGTTTTTGAGCCCCCCAAAAAAATACAATCACTTCACCAGGATTGTGTGTGTGTGTGTGTTTTTTTGAGCCCCCCCAAAAATACAATCACTTCACCAGGATTGTCTATCTATCTATCTGTCTGTCTGTCTGTCTGTCTGTCTGTCTGTCTGTCTGTCTGTCTGTCTGTCTGTCTGTCTGTCTGTCTGTGACTTTTTACCCACAGCCCTCGAAAACTTGGAAGAGTGGGTTCGGGGACCACCCGCGGGGACCCGGCCTAGAGTGCACCGTGTGTGTCTCGGGCCCCGACCTCTGACTTCCATACGACTCTGGTTTCTCTTCATTACGCACAAGCCTTTCGCCTTTTACTAAAGACTTCCGTGGAGAGGAACACTTACGAGTTCAACGTATTTTTGGAAGGGCTTTGCTTCTGGCAGAGCCCGGTATCTTGTTTCAAGAGAAATTGACAGAGATGACGCCGAGACTTTTGCTCAGGCGTTTGACTTGAAGCCGGCTGACCGACCGGCGTATTTTTCCACTCAAAGTAGTCGCTCGGGCAATTGAGTTCAAGCCCGACGATGACTGGTGTATTTGCCGGGCATTGAACAAATAGTCGCAATAGGATTAAAGAGCTAGTGACCTAACGACGCATTAGCGACTTTTAAAAAAAAACACACCCGCCTGTCACCAGGGAAGCGTTGGGTGAGGAGGAGCCAACTTTTGCCAAACCGATGAGGTCTGCCGAGGCCCCCGGGGGCCCGGCGGGTGCAGGGGTCAATTTGTGGGTTATCGCTTCTCGGCCTTTTGGCTCAGATCAAGCTTGGTACCGAGGTGCCCCAGAGCTCGCTGAGTCAAAAGGTCGGAGATAGGAGGGCGATAGGTTTTTGTGTGAGACAGGGTTCTTTTTTGCCAAGGCGTTTTTTGTGTTTTCCAGAGGCTTCCATTTGGAGAGCTGGTTTTTTCCTTGTTTGGACGTGTGTTTTTTTTCCTTTTGGAAATGGCACGTACCATTTATAACAAGTCGGTACCAGGAATTGGATTGTCCAATACTGTGAGATTCGCATGGAGGGACAAAGAAATGGAGCCATTTGGAAGAGAGAAGTTCGGAAGGACCATATTGATGGGGATATTGGAACTGGAGGTAAAGGATGTTTTATGCTTCCAAGATAATCCAATTGAGGGGGCTTTTGATGTGACTTTTATAGTGAAGGGAAGCATGAAGAAATTTTGATGAAGACAAAAGAAGGGAGTAAGGCATTTCCCATGTGCCATTATGAAGTGACCAACTTGGCGAGAAGTAGTTTTCGATTGGTAACTGTGACCATGTACAATCCCCATGTGACTGACGAAGAGGTGAGGGCCTTTCTGGGGCGATACATGGACAATGTTTCCTCAGCGAGGCGCCTCAGGGACTCCCCTGGGATTCTGGAACGGGAGGAGAGGGTTCCAGGCCCTTCTCAGGGAGGACCCAAGGGGATTGGGTGGGTTCCTACATCCCCCGGCGATGTTCTCCCTGGGGGCTGACAGGGGGACGTTACATTATGCCCGTCAGCCTCCATTTTGCAGGCGCTGTATGGCCTATGGTCATACCCTTGCCTCGTGTAGTACAAGGATTTGCAGGTTCTGTGGGTCGAGCGGTCACGAGGCAAGGGATTGTGACGAGCCAAAGGCTTGCCACGGGTGTGGCTCGGTTACACACCTGTGGCGGAGTTGCCCGGCTCGTCACGGGTCACTACGCGTCTGCAGCTGGAGGGGGAGCAGGTGCGGGGATGTGGGAAGTAGAGGAAGAGGAGCGGACATGGGATCTGGAACAGGAACATCACGAAAAGAGGAGGAAAAGGTGTCGGGAGGAGCGGTGGAAGGAGAGGAGGAGCAGGTGGAAAAGGTGCTGGGAGGAGAGGGAGAGGTTGAAGGAGAGGAGGAGCAGGTGGAGAAGGTGCTGGGAGGAGAGGGAGAGGTTGAAGGAGAAGAGGAGCAGGCAGAGGACGGACACAGGATTGTGAAGAGTCAAGAAAGGACAACAACGGAGAAACAGATGACTGAGAAGGCATTGGAGGTGGAACCAGAAGGAGAGGGGGTAAAAGAGTGGGGGACAGTGATGTATCGTCTGCCCGGGTGGAGGAGATGAGAGGGTTGGTGGAGGGGCTGGCGAGGGGGGGGTAGAGTTACATCGGTTTCTCCTCCAAACAGGAGGACGAGGAGGAAGGGGCGCTTTGACAACAGGGGAGAGGGGGTGGTAAAGGGGGGGAGGCTAAACAGGAGCTGGTGGGGGGGATAGGTTTTCTCCCTTACCGCGGTCTCCCCGAGAAGGAAGATAAGGGTGGAAAAGCTGGAGGTGGGGGAGGGAGAAGGTTCGGGGCCCTGGGTGGCCCCCTCTTCACCTACTATTGTACCCTTGTCTGAGATAGACCTTCCAGGGATGGCCCAGGGTTGGGCAAGGGAGGGGGGACCAAGTTTCCTGTTTGGGGGTGCGGGGTCCTCGGTCAAGAGCCCAGAGAGAAGCAGGGTGGTGGATTTTGGAGTAAAGCACATGATGCGGGGTGTGCAGGTGCCGGGTGCCGGTCCTGCATCTAAGGGTGAGGGTATGGTGGTTGAAGGGGGGAGAAGAAGTCCTCGTCAGTAGGGTGAAATTTTTATTTGGGGTGGTTATGGGTAGTTTGTATCTTAGAAGGGGAGGGAAGATGCTCCCCTGATTATTGTTTATAGTTTTGGTTATTGGTTATTAGTTTTGAAATATCCATTTGGATTTTGTTATAAAATTGATTTTGTTTGGAACATTGAAGGTATTTGTATGGAAATTGATGGTAATAAATATATATTTTGTAAAAAAAAATCTGTTCTTATCAGTTTAATATCTGATACGTCCCCATCGGGGGACTACATATTAAATGGATTTTTCGAACAGGGAGTCGGAAATGGGGCTTGCTCCGGTCCGGCTCCACGCATCGACCCGGTATTGCAGTACCTCCGGGAACGGTGCAACACTTTTCTCCCATTGTCAAGGAAAAAGAAATACACCAAGCTATGTAAAACAGCTAGCAGAAGAAGAGAAGGAATGGAAAAAGAAGAATCATCCAAACTGAAACAAGTGCGAAGCCCCCTTCATGGGGGTCCCCGTTTTCCCGCCATTTTACTTAAAAAAAAAAAAAAAAAAAACATTGGCCAGGAGAGTGTGTGTGTGTGTGTGTGTGTGTGTGTGTGTGTGTGTGTGTGTGTGTGTGTGTGTGTTTTGAGCCCCCCCCAAAAATACAATCACTTCACCAGGATTGTGTGTGTGTGTGTGTTTTGAGCCCCCCAAAAATACAATCACTTCACCAGGATTGTCTATCTATCTGTCTGTCTGTCTGTCTGTCTGTCTGTCTGTCTGTCTGTCTGTCTGTCTGTCTGTCTGTCTGTCTGTCTGTGACTTTTTACCCACAGCCCTCGAAAACTTGGAAGAGTGGGTTCGGGGACCACCCGCGGGGACCCGGCCTAGAGTGCACCGTGTGTGTCTCGGGCCCCGACCTCTGACTTCCATACGACTCTGGTTTCTCTTCATTACGCACAAGCCTTTCGCCTTTTACTAAAGACTTCCGTGGAGAGGAACACTTACGAGTTCAACGTATTTTTGGAAGGGCTTTGCTTCTGGCAGAGCCCGGTATCTTGTTTCAAGAGAAATTGACAGAGATGACGCCGAGACTTTTTGCTCAGGCGTTTGACTTGAAGCCGGCTGACCGACCGGCGTATTTTTTCCACTCAAAGTAGTCGCTCGGGCAATTGAGTTCAAGCCCGACGATGACTGGTGTATTTGCCGGGCATTGAACAAATAGTCGCAATAGGATTAAAGAGCTAGTGACCTAACGACGCATTAGCGACTTTTAAAAAAAAACACACCCGCCTGTCACCAGGGGAAGCGTTGGGTGAGGAGGAGCCAACTTTTGCCAAACCGATGAGGTCTGCCGAGGCCCCCGGGGGCCGGCGGGTGCAGGGGTCAATTTGTGGGTTATCGCTTCTCGGCCTTTTGGCTCAGATCAAGCTTGGTACCGAGGTGCCCCAAAGCCCGCTGAGCCAAAAGGTCGAAGGAAGGCAGGAGGGAGGAAAGTTTGTTGTTTTGGTATTTGGATTCACGGTTGGTTTATTTTGCCGCTCTTTTTCAGTTTTTCTTTTGGAAGAAAGCGGAGGCGAGTGCGCCAATTTTCTTTGCGGAGATGGCGCAGGCTTCTACATGGAGGCCAGTCCCTAGGATGGGGCTGGCGAATACGGTGCGGTTTGCCTGGAAGGATAAGGCGACGGAGCCAATTGGCAGAGATGAGTTTGGGAGGACCATTTTGATTGAGATCCTTGGACTGACGGTGGAGGATGTGTTCTGCCTCCAAGACAACCCTTTGGAGGGGGGCATACGATGTGGCGCTACACACTGAAGTGAAGCACGATGACGTTCTCAGAAGGGCGAGAGAAGTGCAAGCAGAGAGGCCGGTGTCTCATTACTTGGTGACCAGCTTGGCGAAGAGTAATTTCAGGGTTGTGAATGTGAACATTTACAACCCTTACGTGAAGGACGAGGAGGTGAGGGCCTTTCTGGGGAGATACATGGATAGTGTCTCCTCAGGAAGGCACCTCAAGGATTCTTTGGGTTTTTGGACCGGGAGGAGGGGGTTTCCAGGCCCTCCTAAGAGAGGACCCAAAAGGATTGGGTGGATACCTCCATCCTCCGGCGATGTTCTCCCTGGGGGCTGACAGGGGGACGTTGCATTATGCCCGTCAGCCTCCGTACTGCAGGCGTTGTATGGCCTACGGCCACGTCCTCGCCTCGTGCAGCATAAAGAAGTGCAGGTATTGTGGATCTGCAGAGCACGAGGCGAGGGACTGTGACGCGCCGAAGGCATGTCACAGGTGTGGCATGCTGACGCACCTGTGGCGTGAATGCCCGGCGCGTCAAGGGTCATACGCGTCTGCAGCTGGGGGAAACGAGAGCCGGGGATGGGGGTAGAAGGAGGGACCAAGAACTGAGTACTGGAACAGAGGGAGCGGACACACGGGTGGAAGAGGAGGAGCAAACGGAAGCGGGAGGAGAAAAAGAAAAAGAAGACAACAGCATAGTGGAAACGGAAGGGCAGAAGGCTGAAGGAGAGCAGGAGGAGGAAGGAGACAGGAGAGTGAAGGGGCCAGAGAAGACGGCTGTGGAGAGGAAGGAAACGGAGAAGGCAACAGAGAGGGAGGAGACTGGGAAGACAGCGGTGGAGAAGAAAGAGATAGAAAGGAAGGAGACAGGGAAGAAGGTGGTGGAGGAGAAAGAGACAGAAAGGAAGGAGAGAGGGAAGAAGGTGGTGGAGGAGAAAGAGACAGAAAGGAAGGAGACAGGGAAGAAGGTGGTGGAGAAGAAAGAGACAGAAAGGAAGGAGACAGGGAAGAAGGTGGTGGAGAAGGAAAAGACAGAAAGGGAGGAGACAGAGAAGGTAGTTGTGGCGGGACCAGTAGGAGAAGGAGTGAAGGAGTGGGGGGACAGTAAAGAGGTGAAATCACGGGTGGAGGTGGAGAAGGAGGCAAGCTATGAAAACTTTTTGCCTTTTACTCCACCATACAAGAGGTCGAAAAGAGGGGAGCGCTCAAGGAGGACGGGTGGTAAAAGAGGGAGGGGGACAGATCAGGGTGGAGGGGAGGGGGAGGTTGCAGGGCCCTCTTGGGTTCCCTCTTCCTTCACCTTTACACCCCTGTCTGAGCTTGACCTTACAGGCATGGCCCAGGATTGGGCGATGGAGGGAGGCTTAAGCTCCCTGTTTGGGCTCGTGGGGTCCCCGGGCCGGAGTCAGGAGGAGGGCAGGGTGGTAGACCTAAGTGTGGGGTACGGGACGCAGGGTGAGCGTGTGTCGGGCGCTGTTACCGCATCCAGGGGAGAGGGGATGGCGGCCGACGGGGGAGCGTCAGGAGTGGAGAAGGCGTCCCCGTCGGTCGGGATGGGGTGAGTTTTTCTTAGATTTTTTGGTGGGGGTATGGGTTTTGGTTTGTAGTTGGGAAGGGGAGGGAAGATACTCACATGACTTTTGGTTGTGGGGTTTGGTTATTATTGAATAGTTTTGAAATGTTTAATGGAATTTGTGTTTGAATTGATTGATTTGTGTAAGATTTTTGTTGGGTTTCGAACGTAATAAATATATTTTGTAAAAAAAAAATCTGTTCTTATCAGTTTAATATCTGATACGTCCCCCATCGGGGGACTACATATTAAATGGATTTTTCGAACAGGGAGTCGGAAATGGGGCTTGCTCCGTCCGCTCCACGCATCGACCCGGTATTGCAGTACCTCCGGGAACGGTGCAACACTTTTCTCCCATTGTCAAGGAAAAAGAAATACACCAAGCTATGTAAAACAGCTAGCAGAAGAAGAGAAGGAATGGAAAAAGAAGAATCATCCAAACTGAAACAAGTGCGAAGCCCCTTCATGGGGGTCCCCGTTTTCCCGCCATTTTACTTAAAAAAAAAAAAAAAAAAAAAAAACATTGGCCAGGAGAGTGTGTGTGTGTGTGTGTGTGTGTGTGTGTGTGTGTGTGTGTGTGTGTGTTTTTGAGCCCCCAAAAAAATACAATCACTTCACCAGGATTGTGTGTGTGTGTGTGTTTTGAGCCCCCCAAAAATACAATCACTTCACCAGGATTGTCTATCTATCTATCTGTCTGTCTGTCTGTCTGTCTGTCTGTCTGTCTGTCTGTCTGTCTGTCTGTCTGTGACTTTTTACCCACAGCCCTCGAAAACTTGGAAGAGTGGGTTCGGGGACCACCCGCGGGGACCCGGCCTAGAGTGCACCGTGTGTGTCTCGGGCCCCGACCTCTGACTTCCATACGACTCTGGTTTCTCTTCATTACGCACAAGCCTTTCGCCTTTTACTAAAGACTTCCGTGGAGAGGAACACTTACGAGTTCAACGTATTTTTGGAAGGGCTTTGCTTCTGGCAGAGCCCGGTATCTTGTTTCAAGAGAAATTGACAGAGATGACGCCGAGACTTTTTGCTCAGGCGTTTGACTTGAAGCCGGCTGACCGACCGGCGTATTTTTTCCACTCAAAGTAGTCGCTCGGGCAATTGAGTTCAAGCCCGACGATGACTGGTGTATTTGCCGGGCATTGAACAAATAGTCGCAATAGGATTAAAGAGCTAGTGACCTAACGACGCATTAGCGACTTTTAAAAAAAACACACCCGCCTGTCACCAGGGAAGCGTTGGGTGAGGAGGAGCCAACTTTTGCCAAACCGATGAGGTCTGCCGAGGCCCCCGGGGGCCCGGCGGGTGCAGGGGTCAATTTGTGGGTTATCGCTTCTCGGCCTTTTGGCTCAGATCAAGCTTGGTACCGAGGTGCCCCAGAGCCCGCTGAGCCAAAAGGTCGAAGGAAGGCAGGAGGGAGGAAAGTTTTTTGTTTTTGAGCGGCTTCTTTTTGAAGAGATTTTTTCTTAATTGAAGAACATGGAGAAGAATATCCCGAACAGGTCTGTTCCGGGGGTTGGACTGGCCAACACGGCAAGATTTGCATGGAAGGATAAGGAGGTGGAGCAATTCGGGAGGGAAACGTTCGGGAGAACTATCCTGATGGGGTTGCTCAAGCTTGGGGTAAAGGACGTCTTCTGCCTCCAGGATAATCCATTAGAAGGCGCGTATGATGTCACGTTTCATACGGAGAAGCAGCATGAGGAGACGATGCGGAAGGTGAGGGATTTGGTGAACACACGACCTATGTGCCACTATGCTGTGACGAGCTTGGCGAAGCCCAATTTTAGAGTTGTGACGGTCACTATGTACAACCCTCATGTGAAGGAAGAAGAGGTGAGGACTTTCCTGGGGAGATATATGGACAACATCTCCTCAGGAAGGCTCCTCAAAGACTCACTCGGGTATTGGACTGGGAAGAGAGGGTATCAGGCCCTTCTTAGAGAGGACCCAGGGGCCTGGGAGGATACCTCCATCCTCCGGCGATGTTCTCCTGGGGGCTGACAGGGGACGTTGTACTATGCACGTCAGCCCCCGTTCTGCAGGCGCTGTATGGCCTATGGTCATATCCTCGCCTCGTGCAGCATAAAGAAATGCAGGTATTGTGGATCTGCGGAGCACGAGGCGAGGGACTGTGACGCGCCGAAGGCATGTCACGGGTGTGGCATGCTGACGCACCTGTGGCGTGAATGCCCGGCGCGTCGGGCGGTCATACGCGTCTGCAGCTGGGGGGGGAGCGAGAGCCGGGGATGGGGGAAGAAGAGGAGACCCAGAACCGAGAACAGGCACGGAGGGAGCGGACACACAGCGAGGAGAGGAGGAAAAAACAGAAGCAGGAGAAGGAAAAGACAAAGAAGAAATGGGCATAGTGGTACCAGAAGAGAAGGAGGCCAAAGGAGAGGAGGAGAAAGGAGTCAGTAGTGTGGAGGGACAAGAGAGGACAGTGGTGGAGAGGAAGGAGACAGAGAAGGCATCGGAGGGGAAGGAGACAAAGAAGACATCGAAGAGGAGAGAGACAGAGAAGGCATCAGAGAGGAAGATGGAGAAGGCATCAGAGAAGAAGACAGAGAAGACATTGGAGAAGATGGAGACTGAGAAGGCATCGGAGAGGAAGGAGACAGAGAAGGCATCGGAGGGAAAGGAGACAAAGAAGACATCGAATAGGAGAGAGACAGAGAAGTCATCAGAGAGAAAGATGGAGAAGGCATCAGAGAAGAAGACAGAGAAGACATTGGAGAAGATGGAGACTGAGAAGGCATCGGAGAGGAAGGAGACAGAGAAGGCATCGGAGGCGGGACCAGAAGGAGAGGGGGTGAAGGAGTGGGGGGACTGTGAAGTGGTGGAAACACAGGTGGAGGTGGAGAAAGAGGCGACTTATGAAAACGTTTTGCCTTTTACTCCACCAACCAAAAAGTCGAAAAAGGGGGGAGCGCTCGAGGAGGTCGGGTGGTAAAAGAGGGGGAGGGCAGATCGGGGGGGAGGGGAGGGGGAGGTTGCTGGGCCCTCGTGGGCTCCCTCTGCCTTCTCTTTTACACCCCTGTCTGAGCTGGACCTCACAAGCATGGCCCAGGATTGGGTGATGGAGGGAGGCTTAAGCTCCCTGTTTGGGGCGGGAGGTCCCCGGGCTGTAGTCAGGAGGAGGGCAGGGTGGTGGATTTGAGTGGGGGGCACAAGGCACAGAGTGTGGGTGTGCCGGGGGTTGTTTTTGTTTCCAGGAGAGGGGATGGAGGCCGACGGTGGAGCGTCAGGAGTGGAGGAGGCGTCCCCGTCGGTCGGGAGTATAGGGTGAGTGTTTTTTGGTTATTTGATATGGGTATGGGTATTGGTTTGTAGGTGGGAAGGGGGGGAAGATGCTCCAATGACTTTTGGGTTTTGGATTTGGTTATTGTTGAATAGTTTTGAAATGTTTATTTTTGTGTTGATTGGAATTTGTATTTGAATTGATTGATGTGTGGAAAATTTTGGTTGGTTTGGAACGTAATAAATATATTTTGTAAAAAAAATCTGTTCTTATCAGTTTAATATCTGATACGTCCCCCATCGGGGGACTACATATTAAATGGATTTTTCGAACAGGGAGTCGGAAATGGGGCTTGCTCCGTCCGCTCCACGCATCGACCCGGTATTGCAGTACCTCCGGGAACGGTGCAACACTTTTCTCCCATTGTCAAGGAAAAGAAATACACCAAGCTATGTAAAACAGCTAGCAGAAGAAGAGAAGGAATGGAAAAAGAAGAATCATCCAAACTGAAACAAGTGCGAAGCCCCCTTCATGGGGGTCCCCGTTTTCCCGCCATTTTACTTAAAAAAAAAAAAACATTGGCCAGGAGAGTGTGTGTGTGTGTGTGTGTGTGTGTGTGTGTGTGTGTGTGTGTGTGTGTGTGTTTTGAGCCCCCAAAAAATACAATCACTTCACCAGGATTGTGTGTGTGTGTGTGTTTTTGAGCCCCCCAAAAATACAATCACTTCACCAGGATTGTCTATCTATCTATCTGTCTGTCTGTCTGTCTGTCTGTCTGTCTGTCTGTCTGTCTGTCTGTCTGTCTGTGACTTTTTACCCACAGCCCTCGAAAACTTGGAAGAGTGGGTTCGGGGACCACCACGGGGACCCGGCCTAGAGTGCACCGTGTGTGTCTCGGGCCCCGACCTCTGACTTCCATACGACTCTGGTTTCTCTTCATTACGCACAAGCCTTTCGCCTTTTACTAAAGACTTCCGTGGAGAGGAACACTTACGAGTTCAACGTATTTTTGGAAGGGCTTTGCTTCTGGCAGAGCCCGGTATCTTGTTTCAAGAGAAATTGACAGAGATGACGCCTTGAGACTTTTGCTCAGGCGTTTGACTTGAAGCCGGCTGACCGACCGGCGTATTTTTCCACTCAAAGTAGTCGCTCGGGCAATTGAGTTCAAGCCCGACGATGACTGGTGTATTTGCCGGGCATTGAACAAATAGTCGCAATAGGATTAAAGAGCTAGTGACCTAACGACGCATTAGCGACTTTTAAAAAAACACACCCGCCTGTCACCAGGGAAGCGTTGGGTGAGGAGGAGCCAACTTTTGCCAAACCGATGAGGTCTGCCGAGGCCCCGGGACCGGCGGGTGCAGGGGTCAATTTGTGGGTTATCGCTTCTCGGCCTTTTGGCTCAGATCAAGCTTGGTACCGAGGTGCCCCAGAGCTCGCTGAGTCAAAAGGTCGGAGATAGGAGGGCGATAGGTTTTGTGTGAGACAGGGTTCTTTTTTTGCCAAGGCGTTTTTTGTGTTTTCCAGAGGCTTCCATTTGGAGAGCTGGTTTTTTCCTTGTTTGGACGTGTGTTTTTTTCCTTTTGGAAATGGCACGTACCATTTATAACAAGTCGGTACCAGGAATTGGATTGTCCAATACTGTGAGATTCGCATGGAGGGACAAAGAAATGGAGCCATTTGGAAGAGAGAAGTTCGGAAGGACCATATTGATGGGGATATTGGAACTGGAGGTAAAGGATGTTTTATGCTTCCAAGATAATCCAATTGAGGGGGCTTTTGATGTGACTTTTTATAGTGAAGGGAAGCATGAAGAAATTTTGATGAAGACAAAAGAAGGGAGTAAGGCATTTCCCATGTGCCATTATGAAGTGACCAACTTGGCGAGAAGTAGTTTTCGATTGGTAACTGTGACCATGTACAATCCCCATGTGACTGACGAAGAGGTGAGGGCCTTTCTGGGGCGATACATGGACAATGTTTCCTCAGCGAGGCGCCTCAGGGACTCCCTGGGATTCTGGAACGGGAGGAGAGGGTTCAGGCCCTTCTCAGGGAGGACCCAAGGGGATTGGGTGGGTTCCTACATCCCCCGGCGATGTTCTCCCTGGGGGCTGACAGGGGGACGTTACATTATGCCCGTCAGCCTCCATTTTGCAGGCGCTGTATGGCCTATGGTCATACCCTTGCCTCGTGTAGTACAAGGATTTGCAGGTTCTGTGGGTCGAGCGGTCACGAGGCAAGGGATTGTGACGAGCCAAAGGCTTGCCACGGGTGTGGCTCGGTTACACACCTGTGGCGGAGTTGCCCGGCTCGTCACGGGTCATACGCGTCTGCAGCTGGAGGGGGAGCAGGTGCGGGGGATGTGGGAAGTAGAGGAAGAGGAGCGGACATGGGATCTGGAACAGGAACATCACGAAAAGAGGAGGAAAAGGTGTCGGGAGGAGCGGTGGAAGGAGAGGAGGAGCAGGTGGAAAAGGTGCTGGGAGGAGAGGGAGAGGTTGAAGGAGAGGAGGAGCAGGTGGAGAAGGTGCTGGGAGGAGAGGGAGAGGTTGAAGGAGAAGAGGAGCAGGCAGAGGACGGACACAGGATTGTGAAGAGTCAAGAAAGGACAACAACGGAGAAACAGATGACTGAGAAGGCATTGGAGGTGGAACCAGAAGGAGAGGGGGTAAAAGAGTGGGGGGACAGTGATGTATCGTCTGCCCGGGTGGAGGAGATGAGAGGGTTGGTGGAGGGGCTGGCGAGGGGGGGTAGAGTTACATCGGTTTCTCCTCCAAACAGGAGGACGAGGAGGAAGGGGCGCTTTGACAACAGGGGGAGAGGGGTGGTAAAGGGGGGGAGGCTAAACAGGAGCTGGTGGGGGGGATAGGTTTTCTCCCTTACCGCGGTCTCCCCGAGAAGGAAGATAAGGGTGGAAAAGCTGGAGGTGGGGGAGGGAGAAGGTTCGGGGCCCTGGGTGGCCCCCTCTTCACCTACTATTGTACCCTTGTCTGAGATAGACCTTCCAGGGATGGCCCAGGGTTGGGCAAGGGAGGGGGGACCAAGTTTCCTGTTTGGGGGTGCGGGGTCCTCGGTCAAGAGCCCAGAGAGAAGCAGGGTGGTGGATTTTGGAGTAAAGCACATGATGCGGGGTGTGCAGGTGCCGGGTGCCGGTCCTGCATCTAAGGGTGAGGGTATGGTGGTTGAAGGGGGGAGAAGAAGTCCTCGTCAGTAGGGTGAAATTTTTATTTGGGGTGGTTATGGGTAGTTTGTATCTTAGAAGGGGAGGAAGATGCTCCCCTGATTATTGTTTATAGTTTTGGTTATTGGTTATTAGTTTTGAAATATCCATTTGGATTTTTGTTATAAAATTGATTTTGTTTGGAACATTGAAGGTATTTGTATGGAAATTGATGGTAATAAATATATATTTTGTAAAAAAAAAATCTGTTCTTATCAGTTTAATATCTGATACGTCCCCCATCGGGGACTACATATTAAATGGATTTTTCGAACAGGGAGTCGGAAATGGGGCTTGCTCCGTCCGCTCCACGCATCGACCCGGTATTGCAGTACCTCCGGGAACGGTGCAACACTTTTCTCCCATTGTCAAGGAAAAGAAATACACCAAGCTATGTAAAACAGCTAGCAGAAGAAGAGAAGGAATGGAAAAGAAGAATCATCCAAACTGAAACAAGTGCGAAGCCCCCTTCATGGGGGTCCCCCGTTTTCCCGCCATTTTACTTAAAAAAAAAAAAAAAAAAACATGGGCCCGGAGAGTGTGTGTGTGTGTGTGTGTGTGTGTGTGGGTGTGTGTGTGTGTGTGTGTGTGTGTGTTTTTGAGCCCCCAAAAAATACAATCACTTCACCAGGATTGTGTGTGTGTGTGTGTTTTTGAGCCCCCCCCCAAAAATACAATCACTTCACCAGGATTGTCTATCTATCTATCTGTCTGTCTGTCTGTCTGTCTGTCTGTCTGTCTGTCTGTCTGTCTGTCTGTGACTTTTTACCCACAGCCCTCGAAAACTTGGAAGAGTGGGTTCGGGGACCACCCGCGGGGACCCGGCCTAGAGTGCACCGTGTGTGTCTCGGGCCCCGACCTCTGACTTCCATACGACTCTGGTTTCTCTTCATTACGCACAAGCCTTTCGCCTTTTACTAAAGACTTCCGTGGAGAGGAACACTTACGAGTTCAACGTATTTTTGGAAGGGCTTTGCTTCTGGCAGAGCCCGGTATCTTGTTTCAAGAGAAATTGACAGAGATGACGCCTCGAGACTTTTGCTCAGGCGTTTGACTTGAAGCCGGCTGACCGACCGGCGTATTTTTTCCACTCAAAGTAGTCGCTCGGGCAATTGAGTTCAAGCCCGACGATGACTGGTGTATTTGCCGGGCATTGAACAAATAGTCGCAATAGGATTAAAGAGCTAGTGACCTAACGACGCATTAGCGACTTTTAAAAAAAACACACCCGCCTGTCACCAGGGAAGCGTTGGGTGAGGAGGAGCCAACTTTTGCCAAACCGATGAGGTCTGCCGAGGCCCCCGGGGGCCCGGCGGGTGCAGGGGTCAATTTGTGGGTTATCGCTTCTCGGCCTTTTGGCTCAGATCAAGCTTGGTACCGAGGTGCCCCAGAGCCCGCTGAGCCAAAAGGTCGAAGGAAGGCAGGAGGGAGGAAAGTTTTTGTTTTTGAGCGGCTTCTTTTTTGAAGAGATTTTTTCTTAATTGAAGAACATGGAGAAGAATATCCCGAACAGGTCTGTTCCGGGGTTGGACTGGCCAACACGGCAAGATTTGCATGGAAGGATAAGGAGGTGGAGCAATTCGGGAGGGAAACGTTCGGGAGAACTATCCTGATGGGGTTGCTCAAGCTTGGGGTAAAGGACGTCTTCTGCCTCCAGGATAATCCATTAGAAGGCGCGTATGATGTCACGTTTCATACGGAGAAGCAGCATGAGGAGACGATGCGGAAGGTGAGGATTTGGTGAACACACGACCTATGTGCCACTATGCTGTGACGAGCTTGGCGAAGCCCAATTTTAGAGTTGTGACGGTCACTATGTACAACCCTCATGTGAAGGAAGAAGAGGTGAGGACTTTCCTGGGGAGATATATGGACAACATCTCCTCAGGAAGGCTCCTCAAAGACTCACTCGGGTATTGGACTGGGAAGAGAGGGTATCAGGCCCTTCTTAGAGAGGACCCAGGGGGCCTGGGAGGATACCTCCATCCTCCGGCGATGTTCTCCCTGGGGGCTGACAGGGGGACGTTGTACTATGCACGTCAGCCCCGTTCTGCAGGCGCTGTATGGCCTATGGTCATATCCTCGCCTCGTGCAGCATAAAGAAATGCAGGTATTGTGGATCTGCGGAGCACGAGGCGAGGGACTGTGACGCGCCGAAGGCATGTCACGGGTGTGGCATGCTGACGCACCTGTGGCGTGAATGCCCGGCGCGTCGGGCGGTCATACGCGTCTGCAGCTGGGGGGGGAGCGAGAGCCGGGGATGGGGGAAGAAGAGGAGACCCAGAACCGAGAACAGGCACGGAGGGAGCGGACACACAGCGAGGAGAGGAGGAAAAAACAGAAGCAGGAGAAGGAAAAGACAAAGAAGAAATGGGCATAGTGGTACCAGAAGAGAAGGAGGCCAAAGGAGAGGAGGAGAAAGGAGTCAGTAGTGTGGAGGGACAAGAGAGGACAGTGGTGGAGAGGAAGGAGACAGAGAAGGCATCGGAGGGGAAGGAGACAAAGAAGACATCGAAGAGGAGAGAGACAGAGAAGGCATCAGAGAGGAAGATGGAGAAGGCATCAGAGAAGAAGACAGAGAAGACATTGGAGAAGATGGAGACTGAGAAGGCATCGGAGAGGAAGGAGACAGAGAAGGCATCGGAGGAAAGGAGACAAAGAAGACATCGAATAGGAGAGAGACAGAGAAGTCATCAGAGAGAAAGATGGAGAAGGCATCAGAGAAGAAGACAGAGAAGACATTGGAGAAGATGGAGACTGAGAAGGCATCGGAGAGGAAGGAGACAGAGAAGGCATCGGAGGCGGGACCAGAAGGAGAGGGGGTGAAGGAGTGGGGGGACTGTGAAGTGGTGGAAACACAGGTGGAGGTGGAGAAAGAGGCGACTTATGAAAACGTTTTGCCTTTTACTCCACCAACCAAAAAGTCGAAAAGGGGGGAGCGCTCGAGGAGGTCGGGTGGTAAAAGAGGGGGAGGGCAGATCGGGGGGAGGGGGAGGGGAGGTTGCTGGGCCCTCGTGGGCTCCCTCTGCCTTCTCTTTTACACCCCTGTCTGAGCTGGACCTCACAAGCATGGCCCAGGATTGGGTGATGGAGGGAGGCTTAAGCTCCCTGTTTGGGGCGGGGAGGTCCCCGGGCTGTAGTCAGGAGGAGGGCAGGGTGGTGGATTTGAGTGGGGGCACAAGGCACAGAGTGTGGGTGTGCCGGGGGTTGTTTTTGTTTCCAGGGAGAGGGGATGGAGGCCGACGGTGGAGCGTCAGGAGTGGAGGAGGCGTCCCCGTCGGTCGGGAGTATAGGGTGAGTGTTTTTGGTTATTTGATATGGGTATGGGTATTGGTTTGTAGGTGGGAAGGGGGGGGAAGATGCTCCAATGACTTTTGGGTTTTGGATTTGGTTATTGTTGAATAGTTTTGAAATGTTTATTTTTGTGTTGATTGGAATTTGTATTTGAATTGATTGATGTGTGGAAAATTTTGGTTGGTTTGGAACGTAATAAATATATTTTGTAAAAAAAAATCTGTTCTTATCAGTTTAATATCTGATACGTCCCCCATCGGGGACTACATATTAAATGGATTTTTCGAACAGGGAGTCGGAAATGGGGCTTGCTCCGTCCGCTCCACGCATCGACCCGGTATTGCAGTACCTCCGGGAACGGTGCAACACTTTTCTCCCATTGTCAAGGAAAAGAAATACACCAAGCTATGTAAAACAGCTAGCAGAAGAAGAGAAGGAATGGAAAAGAAGAATCATCCAAACTGAAACAAGTGCGAAGCCCCCTTCATGGGGGTCCCCGTTTTCCCGCCATTTTACTTAAAAAAAAAAACATTGGCCAGGAGAGTGTGTGTGTGTGTGTGTGTGTGTGTGTGTGTGTGTGTGTGTGTGTGTGTGTTTTTGAGCCCCCCCCAAAAATACAATCACTTCACCAGGATTGTGTGTGTGTGTGTTTTGAGCCCCCCAAAAATACAATCACTTCACCAGGATTGTCTATCTATCTATCTGTCTGTCTGTCTGTCTGTCTGTCTGTCTGTCTGTCTGTCTGTCTGTCTGTCTGTCTGTCTGTGACTTTTACCCACAGCCCTCGAAAACTTGGAAGAGTGGGTTCGGGGGACCACCAGCGGGGACCCGGCCTAGAGTGCACCGTGTGTGTCTCGGGCCCCGACCTCTGACTTCCATACGACTCTGGTTTCTCTTCATTACGCACAAGCCTTTCGCCTTTTACTAAAGACTTCCGTGGAGAGGAACACTTACGAGTTCAACGTATTTTTGGAAGGGCTTTGCTTCTGGCAGAGCCCGGTATCTTGTTTCAAGAGAAATTGACAGAGATGACGCTTGAGACTTTTGCTCAGGCGTTTGACTTGAAGCCGGCTGACCGACCGGCGTATTTTTTCCACTCAAAGTAGTCGCTCGGGCAATTGAGTTCAAGCCCGACGATGACTGGTGTATTTGCCGGGCATTGAACAAATAGTCGCACTAGGATTAAAGAGCTAGTGACCTAACGACGCATTAGCGACTTTTAAAAAAAACACACCCGCCTGTCACCAGGGAAGCGTTGGGTGAGGAGGAGCCAACTTTTGCCAAACCGATGAGGTCTGCCGAGGCCCCGGGACCCGGCGGGTGCAGGGGTCAATTTGTGGGTTATCGCTTCTCGGCCTTTTGGCTCAGATCAAGCTTGGTACCGAGGTGCCCCAGAGCTCGCTGAGTCAAAAGGTCGGAGATAGGAGGGCGATAGGTTTTTGTGTGAGACAGGGTTCTTTTTGCCAAAGGCGTTTTTGTGTTTTCCAGAGGCTTCCATTTGGAGAGCTGGTTTTTTCCTTGTTTGGACGTGTGTTTTTTTTCCTTTTGGAAATGGCACGTACCATTTATAACAAGTCGGTACCAGGAATTGGATTGTCCAATACTGTGAGATTCGCATGGAGGGACAAAGAAATGGAGCCATTTGGAAGAGAGAAGTTCGGAAGGACCATATTGATGGGGATATTGGAACTGGAGGTAAAGGATGTTTTATGCTTCCAAGATAATCCAATTGAGGGGGCTTTTGATGTGACTTTTTATAGTGAAGGGAAGCATGAAGAAATTTTGATGAAGACAAAAGAAGGGAGTAAGGCATTTCCCATGTGCCATTATGAAGTGACCAACTTGGCGAGAAGTAGTTTTCGATTGGTAACTGTGACCATGTACAATCCCCATGTGACTGACGAAGAGGTGAGGGCCTTTCTGGGGCGATACATGGACAATGTTTCCTCAGCGAGGCGCCTCAGGGACTCCCTGGGATTCTGGAACGGGAGGAGAGGGTTCCAGGCCCTTCTCAGGGAGGACCCAAGGGGATTGGGTGGGTTCCTACATCCCCCGAGCGATGTTCTCCCTGGGGGCTGACAGGGGGACGTTACATTATGCCCGTCAGCCTCCATTTTGCAGGCGCTGTATGGCCTATGGTCATACCCTTGCCTCGTGTAGTACAAGGATTTGCAGGTTCTGTGGGTCGAGCGGTCACGAGGCAAGGGATTGTGACGAGCCAAAGGCTTGCCACGGGTGTGGCTCGGTTACACACCTGTGGCGGAGTTGCCCGGCTCGTCACGGGTCATACGCGTCTGCAGCTGGAGGGGGAGCAGGTGCGGGGATGTGGGAAGTAGAGGAAGAGGAGCGGACATGGGATCTGGAACAGGAACATCACGAAAAGAGGAGGAAAAGGTGTCGGGAGGAGCGGTGGAAGGAGAGGAGGAGCAGGTGGAAAAGGTGCTGGGAGGAGAGGGAGAGGTTGAAGGAGAGGAGGAGCAGGTGGAGAAGGTGCTGGGAGGAGAGGGAGAGGTTGAAGGAGAAGAGGAGCAGGCAGAGGACGGACACAGGATTGTGAAGAGTCAAGAAAGGACAACAACGGAGAAACAGATGACTGAGAAGGCATTGGAGGTGGAACCAGAAGGAGAGGGGGTAAAAGAGTGGGGGGACAGTGATGTATCGTCTGCCCGGGTGGAGGAGATGAGAGGGTTGGTGGAGGGGCTGGCGAGGGGGGGGTAGAGTTACATCGGTTTCTCCTCCAAACAGGAGGACGAGGAGGAAGGGGCGCTTTGACAACAGGGGAGAGGGGTGGTAAAGGGGGGGGAGGCTAAACAGGAGCTGGTGGGGGGGATAGGTTTTCTCCCTTACCGCGGTCTCCCCGAGAAGGAAGATAAGGGTGGAAAAGCTGGAGGTGGGGAGGGAGAAGGTTCGGGGCCCTGGGTGGCCCCCTCTTCACCTACTATTGTACCCTTGTCTGAGATAGACCTTCCAGGGATGGCCCAGGGTTGGGCAAGGGAGGGGGGGACCAAGTTTCCTGTTTGGGGTGCGGGGTCCTCGGTCAAGAGCCCAGAGAGAAGCAGGGTGGTGGATTTTGGAGTAAAGCACATGATGCGGGGTGTGCAGGTGCCGGGTGCCGGTCCTGCATCTAAGGGTGAGGGTATGGTGGTTGAAGGGGGGAGAAGAAGTCCTCGTCAGTAGGGTGAAATTTTTATTTGGGGTGGTTATGGGTAGTTTGTATCTTAGAAGGGGAGGGAAGATGCTCCCCTGATTATTGTTTATAGTTTTGGTTATTGGTTATTAGTTTTGAAATATCCATTTGGATTTTTGTTATAAAATTGATTTTGTTTGGAACATTGAAGGTATTTGTATGGAAATTGATGGTAATAAATATATATTTTGTAAAAAAAAATCTGTTCTTATCAGTTTAATATCTGATACGTCCCCCATCGGGGGACTACATATTAAATGGATTTTTCGAACAGGGAGTCGGAAATGGGGCTTGCTCCGTCCGCTCCACGCATCGACCCGGTATTGCAGTACCTCCGGGAACGGTGCAACACTTTTCTCCCATTGTCAAGGAAAAGAAATACACCAAGCTATGTAAAACAGCTAGCAGAAGAAGAGAAGGAATGGAAAAAGAAGAATCATCCAAACTGAAACAAGTGCGAAGCCCCCTTCATGGGGGTCCCCGTTTTCCCGCCATTTTACTTAAAAAAAAAAACAAAAAAAAACATTGGCCAGGAGAGTGTGTGTGTGTGTGTGTGTGTGTGTGTGTGTGTGTGTGTGTGTGTGTGTGTGTGTGTGTGTTTTGAGCCCCCCAAAAAATACAATCACTTCACCAGGATTGTGTGTGTGTGTGTGTTTTTGAGCCCCCCAAAAATACAATCACTTCACCAGGATTGTCTATCTGTCTGTCTGTCTGTCTGTCTGTCTGTCTGTCTGTCTGTCTGTCTGTCTGTCTGTCTGTCTGTCTGTCTGTCTGTCTGTCTGTGACTTTTTACCCACAGCCCTCGAAAACTTGGAAGAGTGGGTTCGGGGACCACCCGCGGGGACCCGGCCTAGAGTGCACCGTGTGTGTCTCGGGCCCCGACCTCTGACTTCCATACGACTCTGGTTTCTCTTCATTACGCACAAGCCTTTCGCCTTTTACTAAAGACTTCCGTGGAGAGGAACACTTACGAGTTCAACGTATTTTTGGAAGGGCTTTGCTTCTGGCAGAGCCCGGTATCTTGTTTCAAGAGAAATTGACAGAGATGACGCCCGAGACTTTTGCTCAGGCGTTTGACTTGAAGCCGGCTGACCGACCGGCGTATTTTTTCCACTCAAAGTAGTCGCTCGGGCAATTGAGTTCAAGCCCGACGATGACTGGTGTATTTGCCGGGCATTGAACAAATAGTCGCAATAGGATTAAAGAGCTAGTGACCTAACGACGCATTAGCGACTTTTAAAAAAAAACACACCCGCCTGTCACCAGGGAAGCGTTGGGTGAGGAGGAGCCAACTTTTGCCAAACCGATGAGGTCTGCCGAGGCCCCCGGGGGCCCGGCGGGTGCAGGGGTCAATTTGTGGGTTATCGCTTCTCGGCCTTTTGGCTCAGATCAAGCTTGGTACCGAGGTGCCCCAAAGCCCGCTGAGCCAGAAGGTCGAAGGAAGGCAGGAGGGAGGAAAATTTTATTTTGGTTTTTTTTGGCGGGAATCGGAGTTTTCGGATTTCTTTTTTCTTTGGCTTCTTGTATAAGAGAGCATTTTTGTTGGAAGAGATGGAGCAGCAAAAGCCAATCAGGCAGGTTCCAGGGATTGGCTTGGCCAACACCGTGAGGTTTGCCTGGACGGACAAGGAGACGGAGCCATGGGGACGAGATACGTTTGGGAGAAATATCCTGATGGGCTACCTGAATCTACAGGTTAAAGATGTTCTATGCCTTCAGGGGAACCCGATGGAGAAGGCATATGATGTGACGTTTCATGTGGAGGAGAAGCATGACGATATTATGAAGAAGGTGAGGGAAGGGAAAGGAGCAAGACCCCTGTGCCATTACGAGGTGACCAGCCTGGCAAGGAACAATTTCAGGGTGGTCACCGTCACCATGTACAATCCCCATGTAAAGGATGAGGAGGTGAGGGCCTTTCTGGGGAGATACGTGGAAAACGTCTCCTCAGCGAGGCACCTCAGGGACTCCCTGGGATTCTGGAACGGGAGGAGAGGGTTCCAGGTCCTTCTCAGGGAGGACCCGAAGGGTTTAGGTGGCTACCTCCATCCCCGGCGATGTTCTCCCTGGGGGCTGACAGGGGGACATTATTCTATGCCCGTCAGCCTCCCTTTCTGCAGGCGTTGTATGGCCTATGGTCATATCCTGGCCTCGTGCAACACCAGAAAATGCAAGTTCTGTGGGTCGGGAGAGCACGAGGCCAAGGATTGTGACGAGCCCAAGGCTTGCCACGGGTGTGGCTCGTCAGCACACCTGTGGCGTGAGTGCCCGGCTCGTCAGAGGTCGTACGCGTCTGCGGCTGGAGGGAGAAGCGGGGATGGGGGAGAAAGGAAAGTAAGGGCCTGGATGAAGGTAATGGCACAGGGGAAAAGACTGCACGGAAGGAGAAGGACGGGAGGAAGGAGGCTGGAACAGAAGGAGAGGAGGGGAAGGAGGCGGAAGGAACAGAGAAGAAGGAGGCTGGGGCAGTGGCGAGAGAGGAGGTGGAGGAGGGAACGGTGGCGGAAATGGAAGGAGAAGCTGAGACGGGACCAGAAGAAGGACCGGAGGAGGAAGAAGGAGTGAAGGAGTGGGGGGACAGCTTGTCGAGCGCCCTTGTTGAAGAGATGCGGGGAATGGTGGAGGAGATAGCGGGGAAGAGGGGTGGTGTCTCCCGCTACCTCCAACACCAAAGAAGAAAGGGAAGAGGAGGGTGTGCTTGACAGGCTGTGAGAGGGAGGGGGGTGTGGGGGGGGAGGGGGTGGCCAAGCGTGTGATGGGGGAAAGAAGAACGCCCTTGTCCTCGTTATTTTTATCAGCCCCTCAACAGCTGGTGGAGGGTGACTCCCAGGGCGTGGCGCTGGGCTGGGGGGTCTGAGGGGGGATCTCAACTCCTGCTTGGGGAGATGGGGTCCCCTGCTCTCGACCTCAGTCCAGCAGCCTACAGGGAGACAGAAACGGAGGGTGTTGGTGGGGAACCCAGGATGCAGGGCACTCCAAGGCCTAACACCATCCCTGCATCCTGGGTTGGAGAGATGGAGGAGGACGGGGGGACGTCAGGAGAGGAGAGGACGTCCCCGCCGGATGAGACGAGGCAGGGGAGCATCGGGTGAGTCTCCTGTTTTTTGGTTAATTTGGGGTTTTCATTTCATTGATGTAAGGTTTTGTAATTTAATTTTTTAAAAATGACATTTTCTGTTAATATTTTTAGTTTAAATGTAAGGGGTTTGAGGGATTTTGTTAAGAGGAGGGCGGTTTTTAGTTTTTTGGAAGGGGTGGGTTTTGATGTTTGTTTTGTACAGGAGGTTCACCTGAGGGATGGAGGGGATGTCATCAGGTTTAGTAGGGAGTGGGATAAGGGGGAATCAATTTGGGGTATAGGTGGGGTTCACTCTACGGGGGTGGGTATTTTGTTTGGGAATAGGGAGGTTAGAGTAGAGAGCACTTTTGTTGTAATGCAGGGGAGGGTGTTGGGGGTGGATGTCACTTTTAGGGATAGTAGGTATAGGTTAGTGGTGGTGTATGGGCCACAGGTGGCGGCAGACAGGAGGGAGATGGTGGACTGTCTGGCGCCCCTGTGTGTCACAAATAGGCACTTGGTGATAGGTGGGGATTTTAACATAGATTTAGGGTTAGCGGGGGATAGTAGTGCAGGCGCCATCACCGGGCTTATGGCTTGCCATGGTCTGGTTGATGGAGGCCTGCACACTACTCCGACAATGGCGGGTCCCACATGGCGTAACTCTCGGGGGGTTGCGCGGAGGCTCGACTATATTTTTCTATCTAGGTCTTTGGGCCAGTTGTCTGGGCGGCTGTTGCCTGTGTTCTTCTCAGATCACGACGGGGTGCTCCTGCAGGTGGGGCCGCCAGTCTGCCTCTTCGGTAGGGGGTACTGGAAATTAGATCGGGATGTGCTGGAGGAGCAAGCTTTCGTCGACACCTTTTTTGGTTTCTTTCGGGGGCTTGAAGGCCTCCGGTCCATGTGCGAGGGGTGTTGGAGTGGTGGGATTTAGTTAAGGTAAGGATTAGGGCTTTTATAATAGGATATTGTAAGAGGAAAAAAGGGAGGAAAGGAGGGAGGTGGATCGTATCCAAAGGTTGCTCGAACTCGAGTACGAGGCAGGCAACCTCGGCGGGTCGATTGACTGGGAGAGATCCACTGACCTGAAGGCGCAGCTCAGGGAGCTGCAGGAGACGGAAGGCTCGAGCTTTCCTGGAGCGTGCGCATAATGGCTTTTAGAACATAATGAGACTTGTTCCTCTATGTTCTTTAAGTCGGTTAGGGCCAGACAGAGTAGGAAGATAATGCATGGGGTGAGGAAAGAAGATGGTAGCATAGTTAGAAAACCGGAGGAAATGGTCAGGGTAACAACTGATCATTTCCGAGGTTTATTTAAAGAGAGGGTAATAGATGTAGAGCAGGGGAAATGTGTTTTTTAGAACACTTGTCCCGGCGATTGCCGGAGGACATTAGAAATGTGATGGAGGCTCAGATCTCCCTCGAGGAGGTTGAGAGTGCTCTCAGGAGGATGGGAAAAGGGAAGGTGCCTGGGATGGATGGGTTGCCGGCCGAGTTTTACCTCAAGTTTTGGGGTATACTTGGACCAGTGGTCCTCGAAGTCTTGAAGGCCATCCTTGAGACGGGGGGTCCCGGGGGGATCAATGGCGGTCGGTGTGCTGTCACTTCTTTATAAGAAGGGGGAAGCAACTGACCTTGGCAACTGGCGGCCGTTGACCATGCTGTGCGTAGATTACAAGCTACTTGCAAAGGTTTTAGCAGACCGGTTGCGCACAGCCCTTCCCTCGTCGTCCATGAGGATCAGACGTGCGGGGTAGAGGGTCGCTCGATCAGATGGAACCTACAGTTGATCAGGGACTCCATCGCTTGGGTAGAAGATAGGGGGCTGCCTTTAATGGTAGCAGCGCTGGATCAGGCGAAAGCCTTTGATCGCGTGAATAGATCCTTTCTATTCAGGGTGTTAGGTAGATTAGGATTTGGGGAGAAGTTTATAGGATGGATCCGTACATTATATGTCGGAGCGGGTGCCGAGTTAAGCGTTAACAGTCACTTAGGTGACGTTTTTGACCTCTCGTCTGGGGTCAGGCAGGGATGCCCGCTCTCGGCTCTCCTCTTCGTTCTGTACATGGAGCCTCTGGGGGCTGCCATTAGGGCAGACACAGGGGGTGGAGGGCTTGCTGATCCCTGGAAGTGGCGGTCTCCGTGTCAAGTTGACACAGTACGCCGACGACACATCCTTGCTGCTTTGCAAGGACTCGTGCTTGACAAGATCCCTTGCCATTATTGGGGACTTCACCCGAGCGTCGGGGGCGGTTCTGAACCACGCGAAGTCTTCCGTTAAATTTTTCGGAAGATGGAGTGGTAGGACGGATGTGCCCGGAGGGTTATCTCTCTGTAACGGGGCCCTGAGGGTTCTCGGGGTCCACTTTGAGACCTCCGGCTCAGCGACGCTGAACTGGAACATGGGCATCGCAGTGGTACAGAGGAAGCTAGCGATGTGGAGGGCTAGGTCTTTGTCCTTTTTAGGCAAGGTCCTGGTTCTCAAGGTGGATGTACTGCCATCTCTTTTGTATTTGGCGTATATATACCCATTGCCGGCTTGTCTGAGGAGGCCTCTAGTGAGGCTAGTGTTTCAGTTCATGTGGGGTGGCAGGTACGAGTGGGTCGCCAGGGCACGCATGATCTGTCCCATCGGGGAGGGAGGTAGGGGGTACCACATCTCCCCCTCAAGCTGGACGCAATTTTTGTTTCTTTTCTGTTAACGGAGCTTGCTCAGCCGGTACTACACCCGTCCGGTTACCTCCTGCGGGTGTTCTTCTCGTATCAGGCGAGAAGCGTAATGGTGTGGTCTAACACGGGTCCTCGGGCGGAACAGCTGCCGTGGCACTTTGGCCATGCGGCCAAGTGGCTGCGTGCGCACCCCGAGGTTGAAGTTGCCCGAGTAGGTTTAGATCACAGGCACCTGTACGAGGAGGTTAGACGGGCAGTAAGTCCGGCACCTGTAGTGGGCATCCCGGCGGCGGTCTGGGAGGGAGTGCAGGCGCGGGGCCTGGACAACAGGCTCAAGGACCTGAATTGGTTGAGCCTCCACAAGTGTTTGCCGGTGCGCTCCACCATGTACCGGCATAGCTTAGCGCGATCCCCCACCTGCCCAAGACCTTCTTGTGGCAGGGAGGAGACTGTGCGCCATGTCTTTTGGGACTGTGCCATTGCCGGAGTAGTATGGGCAAAGGCACGGGTGTTGTTAGGAAGGGTTAGAGGTGATTTTGTATTGACGTGGGCTAGGTTAGAGAGAGGTGTAGGGAGAGCGAGGGGCACGGATAGGGATAGGTTTCTGCTCTGGCTTCTCATGAGCCTCTTTAAGCGAGGGCTGTGGGAAGCCAGGCAGAACATGGTCAAGACAGGGAGAGATTGGGGGTGGAAGGAATAGTGAGGAGGGTGGAAGGAGATTTGAGGGGGAGGATGAAGAGGAGGAGACGAAGTGGGGGGCAGCACGCTGCCCGGGAGAGATGGAAGGGGGATTAGGGCTGGGGTTATTTTAGATTAGGGACGGGAAGATAGGGAAAGTTAGTGTTTAGGATGACGGGGAGGGATGATGCTCCCCTGAGTTTTGTTTTGGGGTTTTTGGTTTGTTTTATAAATTAAAATACCATTATTTGAGTTTGAAGGAATATATGATTTTGTAAAGTATGAATGGTATTGAACGTAATAAATTATTTTTTTCTAAAAAATCTGTTCTTATCAGTTTAATATCTGATACGTCCCCATCGGGGACTACATATTAAATGGATTTTTCGAACAGGAGTCGGAAATGGGGCTTGCTCCGTCCGCTCCACGCATCGACCCGGTATTGCAGTACCTCCGGGAACGGTGCAACACTTTTCTCCCATTGTCAAGGAAAAAGAAATACACCAAGCTATGTAAAACAGCTAGCAGAAGAAGAGAAGGAATGAAAAAAGAAGAATCATCCAAACTGAAACAAGTGCGAAGCCCCCTTCATGGGGGTCCCCGTTTTCCCGCCATTTACTTAAAAAAAAAAAAAAAACATTGGCCAGGAGAGTGTGTGTGTGTGTGTGTGTGTGTGTGTGTGTGTGTGTGTGTGTGTGTGTGTGTGTGTTTTTGAGCCCCCCAAAAAATACAATCACTTCACCAGGATTGTGTGTGTGTGTGTGTTTTGAGCCCCCCCAAAAATACAATCACTTCACCAGGATTGTCTATCTATCTATCTATCTGTCTGTCTGTCTGTCTGTCTGTCTGTCTGTCTGTCTGTCTGTCTGTCTGTCTGTGACTTTTTACCCACAGCCCTCGAAAACTTGGAAGAGTGGGTTCGGGGGACCACCCATGGGGACCCGGCCTAGAGTGCACCGTGTGTGTCTCGGGCCCCGACCTCTGACTTCCATACGACTCTGGTTTCTCTTCATTACGCACAAGCCTTTCGCCTTTTACTAAAGACTTCCGTGGAGAGGAACACTTACGAGTTCAACGTATTTTTGGAAGGGCTTTGCTTCTGGCAGAGCCCGGTATCTTGTTTCAAGAGAAATTGACAGAGATGACGCCGAGACTTTTTGCTCAGGCGTTTGACTTGAAGCCGGGCTGACCGACCCGGCGTATTTTTTCCACTCAAAGTAGTCGTCAGGCAATTGAGTTCAAGCCCGACGATGACTGGTGTATTTGCCGGGCATTGAACAAATAGTCGCAATAGGATTAAAGAGCTAGTGACCTAACGACGCATTTTTCAGCGACTTTTAAAAAAACACACCCGCCTGTCACCAGGGAAGCGTTGGGTGAGGAGGAGCCAACTTTTGCCAAACCGATGAGGTCTGCCGAGGCCCCGGGCACCGAGCGGGTGCAGGGGGTCAATTTGTGGGTTATCGCTTCGGCCTTTTGGCTCAGATCAAGCTTGGTACCGAGGTGCCCCAAAGCCCGCTGAGCCAAAAGGTCGAAGGAAGGCCGGAGGGGAGGAAAGGTTTGGAGTGTGGGAAACGGTTTTTTTCCCACCCCATTTCAGTAAAAAGAATTTTTTCTAGTGGCTTTATTTTAAGCGAGCCTTTTTCGAGGGGAGTGGAACCTTTGTTTTTGTTTTGAAGATGGCTCGATATGGTAACAACAAGATACCTGGAATTGGCATAGCGAACACGGTGAGGTTCGCCTGGAAGGAACAAGGAGATGGAGCCGTTTGGGAGGGGAGAACTTTGGGAGAACAATATTGATTGGGATCCTAAAGTTGCAGGTGGGGAAGTGTTGTGCCTCAGGCGAACCCACTGGAGGTGGCTTTTGACGTGACGCTCACAAAGAAGACAAGTACGAGGAGGTGATGAGGAGGGCGAGAGAAGTGGGAAAGGATGGACCGATGTGTCATTACGAGGTGACCAGCCTGGGAAAACCAATTTCCGGGTGGTCACGGTTACTATGTACAACCCTCATGTGAAGGACGATGAGGTGAGGACGTTCCTTGGGCGTTACATGGACAATGTCTCCTCGGCGAGGCTCCTCAGGGACTCCCTGGACTTCTGGGATGGGAAGAGAGGATTCCAGGCGTTGCTCAGGAGGACCCTGGGGGGTTAGGGGTACCTCCATCCGCCGGCGATGTTCTCCCTGGGGCTGACAGGGGACGTTGTACTATGCACGCCAGCCCCGTTCTGCAGGCGTTGTATGGCCTATGGTCATATCCTCGCCTCGTGCAGTACAAAGAAGTGTAGGTACTGTGGATCTGCGGAGCACGAGGCGAGGGACTGTGACGCGCCGAAGGCATGTCACGGTGTGGCATGCTAACGCACCTGTGGCGTGAATGCCCGCGCGATCAGAGGTCATACGCGCCTGCAGCTGGGGGGAGCGAGCCGGGGATGGGGGAAGAAGGGAGGGACAAAGAGCCAGGAACAGGAACGGAGGAAAGGGAAGCACGGCGGGAGAAGGAAAGAACGACAGCAGGAGCAGAAGAGGAAAAGGAAGAAGTGGACATGGTGGAATCGGAGGGGCGGGAGGCTGAAGGAGAGGAGGAGCAGGCGGCTGAAGGAGAGAGGAGCAGGAGGAGGAAGGAGATAAGAGAGTGAGGGGTCGGAGAAGACGGCGGTGGAGAAGGCGACGGAGAAGGAAACAGAGAGGGAGAAGATAGAGAAGACGGCGGTGGAGAAGAAAGAGACAGAAAGGAAGGAGACAGGGAAGAAGGTGGTGGAGAAGAAAGAGACAGAAAGGAAGGAGACTGGGAAGACGGCGGTGGAGAAGAAAGAGATAGAAAGGAAGGAGACAGAGGTGGTGGAGGAGAAAGAGAAAGAAAGGAAGGAGAGAGGGAAGAAGGTGGTGGAGGAGAAAGAGACAGAAAGGAAGGAGACAGGGAAGAAGGTGGTGGAGGAGAAAGAGACAGAAAGGAAGGAGACAGGGAAGAAGGTGGGGAGGAGAAAGAGACAGAAAGGAAGGAGACAGGGAAGAAGGTGGTGGAGAAGAAAGAGACAGAAAGGAAGGAGACAGGAAGAAGGTGGTGGAGAAGAAAGAGACAGAAAGGGAGGAGAAAGAGAAGGCAGTGGTGGCGGGACCAGTAGGAGAAGGAGTGAAGGAGTGGGGGACAGTAAAGAGGTGAGATCACGGGTGGAGGAGCTGAGGGAGATGGTGGGGGGCTGCGGACAATATGAACAGCGAGGGGGGCTGTCGGACGCAGACAGGGATGTTCCTGGCTGCGTCCTCCACCTATAAAGAGGCCAAAGACGTGGGAGCGACCGGACAGTAGGAGGAGGAAGGGTGGTAAAAAAGGGGGTGTGGGGAGCAGGGGGGAGAGGTTTTAGGGCCCTCGTGGGGTCCCTCTCCTTCATGTTCGTTTACACCCCTGGCAGAGCTGGACCTACCAGGCATGGCCAAGGAATGGGGAATGGAGGAAGGAGAAAGTTTCCTGTTTGGGGACATGGGGTGCTCGAGCCGAGCCCGGAGGAGGGGTGGTGGATTTGAGTGGGGGGGCACAAGACACAGAGTGTGGGTGTGCCGGGTATTGGTGGTGTTTCCAGGGGAGAGGGATGGTATTTGGCCGAGGAGGAGCGTCAGGAGTGGAGGAGGCGTCCCCGTCGGTCGGGAGTATAGGGTGAGTTTCTTCTTTGGGTATTTGATGTGGGTATGGGTTTTGGTTTGTAGGTGGAAGGGAAGGAAGACGAGTCTTTGTTTTGGGGTTTAGTGTTTGTGTTATAGTTTAAAAATGCCTAGATATGATTTTTTTGATTGATAAATGGTTTTGTATTGAAAGGCATTGAAACGTAATAAATATATTTTATAAAAAAAATCTGTTCTTATCAGTTTAATATCTGATACGTCCCCATCGGGGACTACATATTAAATGGATTTTTCGAACAGGGAGTCGGAAATGGGCTTGCTCCGTCCAGCTCCACGTATCGACCCGGTATTGCAGTACCTCCGAACGGTTGCAACACTTTTCTCCCCATTGTCAAGGAAAAAGAAATATACCAAGCTATGTAAAACAGCTAGCAGAAGAAGAGAGAAGGAATGGAAAAGAAGAATCATCCAAACTGAAACAAGTGCGAAGCCCCTTCATGGGGTCCCCCGTTTTCCCGCCATTTTCCTAAAAAAAAAAAAAAAAAAAAAAAACATTGGCAAGGAGAGTGTGTGTGTGTGTGTGTGTGTGTGTAGTGTGTGTGTGTGTGTGTGTGTGTGTGTGTTTTGAGCCCCCCAAAAATACAAATCACTTCACCAGGATTGTGTGTGTGTGTGTGTTTTTTGAGCCCCCCCAAAAATACAATCACTTCACCAGGATTGTCATTTATCTATCTGTCTGTCTGTCTGTCTGTCTGTCTGTCTGTCTGTCTGTCTGTCTGTCTGTCATGTGACTTTTTACCCACAGCCCCCCGAAAAACTTGGAAGAGTGGGTTCGGGGACCACCCCTTGGGGACCCGGCCTAGAGTGCACCGTGTGTGTGTCTCGGGCCCCGACCTCAATGACTTCCATACCGACTCTGGTTTCTCTTTCATTACGCACAAGCCTTTCGCCTTTACTAAAGACTTCCGTGGAGAGGAACACTTACGAGTTCAACGTATTTTTGGAAGGGCTTTGC